>NC_084974.1:30189740-30282240 GCF_963691925.1 Scomber scombrus | reverse complement strand
TATAAAATCAGGGAGGCCAAAATGTCCCAAATGAACATCATACTGCATTGAAGAAGGCTTTAAACTAGCGATTGAGACCATAAACACATTTTGAAAACGTTTACTGAGGTTAGAAATCAAGTGAGAAGTTGGTGAATTCTCCATTGACTTGTATAGAGACGGAAGTCCTTTTGACACCAAAACGGTCGCCCCCTGGTGGCCTTTTGATATAATGCAGTTTTAAGTTACTTCCGCGTTGGCATCATTTCAGAGGACCGGAACTCCCTGCACAGTCTTTACACACAAAACCTTCATAATGACTGACAGTGTGTCCTGAACATGTGTGGTCAGCACATACAGGAAGTGTGGAGGGCAGCAAGTCTCTAAGAGAGCTGGTATCAGCATCGGGAGTCGAGTCTAGTTTATGAGCTTTTAGTCTTAAACAGTGTCAGCACAGCTGCAAGGTAAGTGTATATAGCTACGGCAATCCTTGAGGGACAAACAGTGAGTCACTAACTGCACTGCTTAACCCTCCAGTTGTCTTCCCATCAACCCGCAACATTGTCCCGGTTTGGTTTGATTGTTTATAAGACATAAGATTAATAATCACCCAATTCTGTGTTAAACCTTTTAAGCCAACTTTATTCCAATGTATTTATTTACAGGTTTTACACTCTTTGTAAATTATGATCAATAGGATTAATTAGAATGAAACTGTACCTCATTTTAACTACATATTATAATTACACATTTAAAATCAGTGGAATATAATATATGTTTATGGGTTATTACAGACTGGTAAATGTAACAGTTTAGTCAGGATACTGTTTTGAAACAGTTTCAATTTCATTTATTTTAACGGCAGCACATAATCACACCTGTTGTCCTCATGGATCAAAACTAAAGCAGCTAAACATTGTCACACAGCACCTTTTTAGAGGCCTACCTTTGTTGTGCATTGCTCTTAATAATACTAAGTGTAAAAGATAAAGAGTTTTAGTAGCAACTGAGCTCAGGATGCTATGTAGATGAACATTTTTACATATGTTTGCTTCAAGTTTGGGAATTATTGTAACAGTAAAATATAACAAAAAAATAAGAAAAAGCATGCTATGTCCTCATTAACGAATCTGGGTAGTTTGCCGACCAAGAAGGAACTGGAATAAATCCAAATGCATGTTCTAGTGATACTTCAATGGTACTTGAGTGGAATTTTGTCTTTCATTTTACCCAAAATCTTTATCCTCACAGTAGACTCCAGTGACACTGTGACTGTTGTTTGAAGCGTTTCCTCGATGGTGTGTTGAGTGTTTAGAAGCGACGGCATGGAGACGAGGAAGTAGAGGGAAAAGTGATGGGTGCAGTAGTAGGAGAGCCTGTGTGTGGGGGGGGGGGCTACAAGAATGAGGAAGAGTTTGTGTGTTAGGGATGTTGGGTTTACATGGTGACAGCGTGTGTGTGTGTGTGTGTGTGTGTGTGTGTGTGTGTGTGTGTGTGTGTGTGCTTCTTTGTGCAATTTTTATGTGTTTTTTATGTATTATCTCCTGGCCATGGAGGCTTTGTGTGTGTGTGTGTGTGTGTGTGTGTGTGTGTGTGTGTGTGTGTGTGTGTGTGTGTGTGTGTGTGTGTGTGTGTGTGTGTGTGTGTGTGTGTGTGTGTGTGTATAATGGGATTATTTGGCTGGATAGGATACCGGCTGTCATCTGGGAGGATCCTAGCCGAAGCTGCGGCTGAAATACATAAATTGTAAAGAGGGTGAATCACCTGGGATTGCACAATCATAGTTCACACACAAACCCAAACACACACACACACACACACACACACACACACACATACACACAGTGAGCGAGAAAACTGAAGTACACATTAATTCACACTGTCTTGTAGGTGCATGAAACACAAAATGGCTCTCAGTTATTCTCTTGTGCATGCACACACACACACACACAAACACACACACACACACACACACACACACACACACACACACACACACACTTCTTTCTTACCTACTAATTCTCTCTTTCACACATAAACTTATTCACAGACTCAGTCGACTAGGTGAAGGCAGAAATGCTTGTGTTACCAAATATTAAAGACTGTGAAGTACCAAAAGTCGCCATTAATATCTTTAATCCTTTTCATGTATTCTTTGATCAGATAGTTCCAGATTCATATGAAGAGTTAGTCTTTTTTTCAGTTTTAGTCAACATCTTGTAAGAACTCCTACTAGTCTACTACTTGTTGTTCCTTAACTTGGATACTGTTCTTTCTCTTCACTGTGCTGAATAATTCATGTGAAGGTTTTTCACGTTTATCTGCTGAATGGGTAAAATTACTCCATGATCACCTTTAATCTGAGTAAAACATATACAAGCTCAAACATGACTTAGGGCGATTTCAGACCTATAGTTTGATTGTTTGGTCTGCAGCAGTCAATGCATTGTTATAATGTAGCATACAGACTTTGGTACGGTTTGGTTTCAAATATACATATTTCTAAAATACGTAATAGTTGAGCTGGCTTTTCCTCATAGATTACTTTCAAGTTGCATAATGGAACGAATAACTTTTTTATATTGTTTGCATTAGTCATTTTTTGGCAAACGATACATTTCGAAAACGAGGTGTGGCTGTGACTGGAAAAATTGCACGTCACTTCATGAAGGGTACCTGCTCATCAGCCGCACATACTCCCCAAGATCCATCAGGTATGTACCTATTTGTACCTGTTATGTACCTATTACCTATTTGTTTCATGTTGCTTTCTGCAGAGTTCAGCAGTTGGTGCAGATCAAGACCGACATCTTGTGCTAAAGCTGGACATCCATTAAGCACCCTGACACTTTCTCTCTATCTCACTACATACAGGACATAAAACTTTCCGCTTTCACGCTGAACTTTGTAGTTGAACACAAGTCGAGAGGTGCAGAATCATCCAATATAAATGTAATGCCTAAGGATACTGCGCCGGTAAAAAGGCTGTGACATCCACTTCTGGAGAAAAAGAGAAAGTTGAACAGATCAAAACAAAAGGAAAGAAGGAACAAACTGAAAAGAGGAGGGAAGGGAGGGAAGGAAGGAATAAACGAGCAGAGAGGACATGAAAGGAGAGCAGAGGGAGAGATAATTTGTGATTTACGGAAAGGTAGCCAGGTGTTGCTGTCTCTTTGCTCTGTAGAACTGGACCCTGCAGCACATCCCTGCTGTGTGTGTGTGTGTGTGTGTGTGTGTGTGTGTGTGTGTGTGTGTGTGTGTGTGTGCATGTGTGTGTGTGTCTGTGTGTGTGTGTGTCCGCACTCTCACTTTGAGGCTACTTTCTGCTCTGCTCATTACTCTCTTAATGGAATATAGACATCTGCTTCATCTCCCTTTCCCCTCTCTCTTTCTTTCTCTTGTATCCTTCTTCACTTTCTTTGTTTCCATCCCTCCCTGGAAACTCTGGAACGAGGGAGCGGATGGGAGGAAAACAGACGGAGGGAAGGGTGTTTGCTGCCAGCGTACAAAAAAGAAGGATGAAAAAGAACGATGGTGCTAAGTGACCAAGTGGGACAAGGGAGGAGGGGAGGAAGACAGGATAACAGAGAGAATAGATGATGAGTAGAGGTGCGAGGAAGAAGGGAGGGAGGGAGGGAGGGAGGGAGGAGGAGGATGAGTGCCAGTTCTGTGCCCCAGGCTGGGTAATAATGTAGCTAATGAGTTAGATCAACACAAGGTTTGAGCGCCACAGATTAAGATATTTGCTGGCAAACAGCCTTTTGCTGCCACACTGTAAAAAATAATGAGATTTACAAGCAAACTGTGGCTTCAGAGTTTCAGAGTCTGCAACATTTTACAAAGTCTGAAAAAGTTCCTTCCTTCCTTCCATCCTTCCATCCTTCCTCCCTTCCTTCTTTCTTTCCTCCCTTCCTTCCTTCCGTCTGTCCTTCCTCTGAAAACGTTGGTGAACAAAATTAAGTTTTTAGCAGACTACTGTAAGTCTGTCAAATTGACCCCGTCTGTTTTGACTGTTCCTTCTTTCCTCCCTCCTTCCTTCTTTCCGTCTGTCCTTCCCCCCTCCTTCCTTCTTCCTTCCTTCCTTCCTTCCTTCCTTCCTTCCTTCCTTCCTTCCTTCCTTCCTTCCTTCCTTCCTTCCTTCCTTCCTTCCTTCCTCCCTCCTTCCTTCATTCCTTCCTTCCTTCCTTCCTTCCTTCCTTCCTTCCTTCCTTCCTTCCTTCCTTCCTTCCTCCCTTCCTACCATCCTCCCTCCTTTTTCTTCCTTCCTACCTTCCTCCTTCCTTTTCTTCCTTCCATCCCTTCCTCCCTCCTTTCCTTCCTTCCTTCCATCCTTCCATCCTTCCATCTTTCTTTCTTTCCTTCCTTCCTTCCTTCCTTCCTTCCTTCCTTCCTTCCTTACTTCCTTCTTTCCTTCCTTCCTTCCTTCCTTCCTTCCTTCCTTAACTAACGAGTAGAGTTGGGGAGTGACCAGTTACAAACCGAACAATGCTTATCAAACGGTGACCAAGTCATCCATTACACCCCATTTTGTCCCTCTAGCCATCCATCCATCCATCCATCCATCCATCCATCCATCCATCAATCCATCCATTTATCCATTTATCCATTTTTCTGTGTAGTTTTTGACTGCTTCACATTCTCCACCTTTTACTTTCTTCCTTTCTCCACCTCATCATGATGATCAATCATCGCTCTAGTTATAATACGATGACCAAGTCGTCCGTAACACCGCTCCTCCACTCACCCTATTTTCTATTTCTGTTTGGTTACTTCATTTTTTTCCCACATGTGAATCACTTTCTTCCTTCTTTTTTTATCTGTCCATCATGGTAACCAGTCATCATTTCAGTCATTACACAAGCTGACCAATTTGTTTTGGACATCCTCTTCATCCATCCTTCATCCATCCTTCATTCTATTTATGTTGGTAATCAGTGGACAAGTCTTCAAGTTATGTAATTTAATTAAAACTGTTACTGAATACATATATTGCTGTTTTTAATTCATTGAAATCAATATTTTTGTTTATATTTAGTAAATAAATCATGATGTGGGCTTATTTGGAGCACACATGGGCTTAAATGGAGTCATAGTACCAATTAAACCCACTTTATTCATCAAATATCTTTATTTTATATTCCAAAATCTACATGAACTAATGAATACATTTTCAAATGAGAGATAAATGTTGCTTTATAAGAAATGATCTCCCTTATAAATCATGTCAGTATCCATGAAAAACAGCTGGACTTAGATTTTGGTGCTTAATGGGAACATTTACCCTAACAGCTGATCTTAGATCGAAGGAAGGAAGGAAGGAAGGAAGGACGGAAGGACAGCTGGCAGGTAGGAAAGAAGGAAGGAAGGAAAAAAGGAAGGAAGGAAGGACATATGGCAGGAAGGAAGGAAGGAAGGAAGGACGGACAGATGGAAGGTAGGAAGGATGGGAGGGAGGAAGGAAGGAAGGAAGGAAGGAAGGAAGGAAGGACAGATGGAAGGTAGAAAGGAAGGGAGGGAGGAAGGAAAGGAGGAAGAAAGATAGGAAGTAAGGAAGTAAGGAAGGAAGAAGGAAAGGAAAGGAAAGAAGGAAGGAAGGACAGAAGGAAGGAAGGAAGGAGGGAGGGAAGGAAGGACAGAAGGAAGGAAGGAAGGAAGGAAGGAAGGAAGGAAGGACAGATGGAAGGTAGAAAGGAAGGGAGGGAGGAAGGAAGGAAGGAAGAAAGATAAGAAGTAAGGAAGTAGGAAAGGAAAGAAGGAAGGAAGGACAGAAGGAAGGAAGGAAGGAGGGAGGGAAGGAAGGACAGAAGGAAGGAAGGAAGGAAGGAAGGAAGGAAGGAAGGAAGGACAGGTGGAGGGAACATTTACCCTAACAGCTGAAAACATTGGTTATAAAATTAGAAAACTCATCAAATGTAATAAGTTACATTACTTTGATGAAGTCATTGAAATATTTACATTATTTATTACATATTAAACAAAGTAACTAGTAACCTGTAATCTATTACATTTCAAAAATAACCTTCCCAACCCTGCTAATGAGTGCGGTTATTACACCTCTATATGTGATGGAGTAGAAGACCACAGATATTACACTCTTTTGACTCTTTCATGTCGACATAATGGCTACCACACATACCCTGAGCTTTTTCAATAAATCTCAACATGAAGTGATGTCAGCAGCAGACTCTGAGCTACAGAGCCCAGCAGGGGCCGTAGAGAGAGAAGTGTGCTCTTTATTCAACAGAAATCACCCTCTCAACATCCTCACTATGGATTTATATGGTTTCATTTTTATCTTAGACTTAGATATGTGGATATACTTTAAGTACAACACTGTGTTATCTCTCAGATCCTTATGATATCCCTCAATACCACTACCAGTAATAGCTAATGCGAGCAATTCAATACAAAATCCCCCACTGGGAAACAACCATTTTTGGAGTTTTGGAGTGAAACTAATGTTAAATTAAGTTTCTTTCTATCAGGTTTTTACTCTTATCTGTATTTGAACATGGAACAAAACCCAAAAAAACTGCTTTATTTGATGGCGAGCTACCGCCGAACCTCCACATGGAATTGAAATTAATTGCACCAAAATCTTTCTCAGCCAAAAGTATGATAGGATGAACTGGACTGAACTTTTGGAAGTTAAGGACCAGAATCTGAACGGCCTGTTTTGTGATTCTGTATTTGCAGGCAATATTTAATTTAAAACTTAAAATTCATTGTTGTCCATATGCACTGCGGCTCAACCAACCAAACCTATCTTCTGTAATAGAGCTGGATTTAACCTTTGTGTCGTCCTCCCGGGTCAAATTGACCCGTCTGTTTTGACTGTTCCTTCTTTCCTTCCTTCCTTCCTTCCTTCCGTCTGTCCTTCCTCCCTCCCTCCTTCTTTCTTTCTTTCCTTCTTCTCTCTTAAATCCCTTCCTTCTTTCCTTCCTTCCTTCCTTTACTTCCTCCCCTCCTTCTTTCTTTCTTTCTTTCCTCTCTCTTTCCTCCCTTCCTTCTTTCCTTCCTCCATCCCCCTTTTTTCCTTCCTTCTGTCCTTCCTACCTCCCTCCCTCCTTCTTTCCTTCCTTCCTTCCTTTACTTCCTCCCTGCCTCCTTCTCTCTTTCTTTCCTCCCCCTACCTTCCTCCCTTTCTTCTTTCCTCTGGCCTTTTTCCCTTCCTTCCTCTTTTCCTTTTTCCCCCCTTCCTTCCTTCTTTCCTCCCTCCCTCCTACCTTCCTTCCTTCCTTCCTTCTTTCCTTTCCTCCCGTATTTCCTCCCTCCTGTCCTTCCTTCCTTCCTCCCTCCTTTCCTTCCTTCTTTCCTCCCTCCCTTCCTTCCATGACTCAAGGACAACAGGAGGGTTAAACATGCAACCTACAATATATTTGTGTAACAGCCATGTCTTCATAAAGTAAGACTCAATTTCATGTTGTTTTATGTTTCATATATAGACATTTTAATATACAGTACTGTTTGATGGATGAAAAAGCACAAAGGTTTCTGTTATGTAACACCGGCTTCTGGCAGGTCACCAGACCACCCATCCACTGCCAGATGTCTCTGGCTATGGCTTGGCGGTGATGATGGATGTCTCTTCCACTTGGGTGGAAACCTCCCCACTTATGCACACGGCATGAATTGCATTTCCACCTGGCTGACACCGTGGCTGAAATGTGATTCCCCTCCAGGTTTTTCTCCTGACAGATTCGATCCCATTCTCATCTCTGTGGCCGCCGTGAGCTTTTTAAAACCTCGTCCAGATAAGATGTCCAGAAGCAGATTACATCTCAAAAGCTAATGTAAATGTAGTGAAATCTGTTGCAGATAAACAAGGACAAATAATATGATGGAGAGTGGTGGTTGTGGTACTTTTTGCTGTGTAAACATGGGCAAGAGAGGATGGAGGGAAAACAGTGGATGAGGATAAGAGTAAGAAAGATGGAGTTAGATAGAAGCAGAATGATGGAGGAGAGAGGAGATATTTATACTAAAAGTGAGGGGAGGAATAAAAAAATAAAAAAACCTGCCTGGGAAATTACAGGATGGAGATGAAAATGAGACCGAAATATTAAAACATGGAGGAGGGAGGAGTAGAAATAGGCAGAGTGAACAGGTGTTGGATGGACAGATATAGAGACGGAAAGAGAGAGAGGGAGTCATCGAGGAAGCTGAGAGTGACAGGAAGAGATGGAGATAAAATGAAAGAGGGGGGGGGGGCAGAAAAACAGGGAATCCAGAGTGAGAAAGTGACAAAACGAGACTAAAGATGAAGGGAATGACAGACAGAAGCAATGATACAAATAGAGCAGAAAAAGAGAATATAACGGATAAACGAGGGAGATCTGATGCATTCGTCATGTGCATTTTATATAATGTGTCTTATATGAAATCCATCATTTGTTGTTCCTGAATAAATTATGATTATGCATATAGATATATTTAGCTGAGTTCACCAGAGCAAAAAATAAAAACCTTATAATTTATTCTGAGATTAAAAACATTTGATAAAAGATCATTTTAGGGTTGTTTTTTTTTTTTAGAAATATAAGTATATCATAATTGACGCTCTTTTTATAAATTACCGGATTTCATTCATCTGAGCTCAAAGCTGCAGGGTATTTTTTTTTTTTGTCGGAAAATGCGTATATAGTATATCTACATAATCCATACATGCATAAATTAACCATGAGCTGAGCATCGTAAACATCTTCAGCTCCATAAAATGATCTCGGATAATGTTTGTCTTTGAATCCAAATCACTTTGTTAGTCATTTATAAAAAAAATAAAAAAAAACCTTCAGTGAGTCATTAGTGAGGATCCGTCTCTTCTGGGCATGCACCAAAATTTAGGATGCACTTAAAAATTAATTAAAGTTGTAGGTCAAGACATACAATTTACAGCGTGTACCCTCTGTGTCCCCGCTGGCTTTAAATAGCTGATAAACTGTGTAAAGAGCTTAAGTATAACCCTCTGTGTGTGCAGGATATTACCAAGAGAGGTCGGCTTTGTTTTTTATCTCAAGAGCACAAGAATTTTTAATTTAGTCGTGTAGTTCCAGTGATTTTCTCATCCGAGTGTTTAATTTAGAATATGAGCAGAAGGCCACAGTCTGCCTATCATGTTTAAGCTTTACAGAAAAGAGAGAAGAACTCTTAATGAGACTTTACACCAAGAAGACAAAGTTAATGTAACAGCAGCATTTACTTGAACATTAATAAATAAACCAATTAATAAATAAACATTACTGATTGTTAAACTGTTTACTCAGCAGTAAAATTAAAATGTTACATTGTTGTTATTTAGCCATCAGGTCCATCAAAGTTTCCTTTAAATAACTCAGAATCGTCCAAACTCACATCCCAGCATGTCCATATGGGTTAAAAGTGGGCTACGTGGGTACTGAGTGGGCATGGGCTTGATCTGGGTAAATTATGCAGGTCCCACATGGTTTCAGTAACATGGGCCCCACATGTGAAGCCCACATAGACTGACTGTATGAGACCCATAAGGGTTGTAAGCGAGCCCTGTTTATGCATGGGTATGAACAGGGCAAATTGTATGGGCCCCATATTGTTTCAGAAACATGGGCCCCACATGTGAAGCCCATGTGGGCTGGCTAAATGGGCCCCATTAAAGGTCCATTCTGATCCCACTTAGACCCCATATGGGCACAAATATGGCGTCTAAATTGGTCTCATCCAGTTCAATCCCACCTGAAACTGTCACGATGAGTAGCGTGGATGGACCCAAAAAGGCGGACAGTCTCGGGACAAAAAGGGCACTTTATTGGCCAAACCAGGAATAAACAACACAACAGAAAAACGCAGGCCGAACAAACTCAGGCAGAAACTCCACAGTACAAAACACAGAGACTCTGACAGGAAACCAAAACCTATATAGACATGGGGGAAATAACTAACAGGACACAGGTGCGAGAAACAAGACAGGTGAAACACATGAGGCAATCAACCAAGGAAGGGGGAACACAGGAAGTAAAACTAACAAAATACACAAGGGGAGAACAACTTTCCAAAATAAAACACACACTAACACAGGACACAGGTGACATGAAACCAAGTCAGAACGCACTTGAAACACAGCTGGTGGTCACCATGGAAACTGTGGACAAACCCACTTGGGACCCATATTTGTAGCCCAAATTTAACCCTTATGGGGCCCACATGGACATGCTGGCTGGGATGCTGCATATTTTGTTTTGAACACATGTAGAAATAGAAAAATGAGTTGTGTGATTTAACCCTCCTGTTGTCCTCAGGTCAAGGAAGGACAGGAGGAAGGGATGAGGAAGGGATGAGGAAGGAAGGAAGGAAGGAAGGAATGAAGGAAGGAAGGAAGGAAGGAAGGAAAGGAGGGAGGAAAGGAGGAAAGAAGGAAGGAAAGGAGTAAGGAGGGAGAGAGTAAGGAGGGACGAAGTAAGGAAAAGAGGAAGGAAGTAAGGAGAGAAGGAAGGGAGGAAGGAAAGGAGCAAGGAAGGAAGGAAAGGAGAAAGGAAGGAAGGAATGAAGGAAGGAAAGAAGGAAGGAAGGAAGGAAGGAGTATGGAAGGAGGATGGAGCAAAGAAAGAGGGAAGGAGGGGAAGAACGAAGGAAAAATTAAAAAAAAAGAAGGAAGAAGGAAGGAAGGACAGAAAGAACAGTCAAAAGAGACGGGGTCAATTTGACCCGGGAGGACGACAGGAGATTTAAGAGTAGCGGCAGTGATGCACACAGTACTCCAGAAATCTCGACTTCAGCTGAACTAAAATGAAGCTTTCGCAAAAGTTCAGTCAGGAAGACTCTTAACATAACTGTCATAGTGGGTGCTAACTCCTCCCTGCATTACTCTCTGCTCACTAATTTCCTGGTTGTTAATATTCAGCGGGCGTAGTTTGAGTTTGAGTTGTCACCTGTCAGTCACGTCTATCCAACAGCACAATGCCACACTTTCATTGATAGCCTATTATCTAGTTGCCATCTTTTAAATATCTCTCTCTCTCTGTTATGTGCACCCCACCACCTCTCCATCTCCGCCCAATCTCCGCAGGATCAACAGTCCCATCTTTTCATCGACCATCACTCTCATCCGACTTTCATCAGCCTCTCCACCACCAGTGTCTGGACTTCATATATATAAATATATATATATATAATAAACATCATTATTATCTCATTCACTTGTCTCTCCTGATTTAACTAGCGACAGGTAACAGCTCAGATAACTAAACGACAGTAACAGCAGTGTCCATAGCAACCACCATATCATAGAAATCCTGCAAAAAATCGTTATAGCTATTGCATTTAAAAGGAATGATAATAAAAGGAATTTTTGTTTGTGCTTGCTGCAATGAAAGAAACCTGACAGCTATGTGATGTGAATGCAAGTGGAAGTGTAAAGTCATGTTGTTTGTTCACAGACTGAAGAGACCGGGGTTGAATTATAGACCAGAAGTCACATCCAGGTAATTCCTGTGTGTCATTATTGAATCAGGTGCTACCGCTGTGCTTTATGTTGGTTCATTCACTGCGATAGAGAGTGACAATCGTGGCGAGCAGAAGGCTTTTCAGTGGGAAATGGCCTTTTTGGTAGAGAGAAGATAATTTAACAGCTTCTTCTTCAACCTGACTGAGAAAATAACCGACTGGTGAGGGTTCAAAAAAGGTGACAACATAAGTGAGAAAATAAGCAGTACATGCCGCTCAGGGCTCTTTAGATCTTCACATATATTTATTCATGTTACCTTCGACTGCTCAGCATATATTATTCAAATTTAACACAGGTACAATAAACAACCAAGGCATGACATTGACATTGAAAACAGGCCGCTTACATCAAATGTGTTTTTTCCAGGATGTAGATTCAGTCTGTTGGAGAAGCAGCAGCAGCAGAGCCATGTTTGCTATTAACACCGATTATTATCACAAGCTGAAATGGATGTATGTCGGCATTGAGAATGTATTAATGCCCTACGCCTACGAGCTGCCCTTCCACCTCTTACATATACTGTATATATATGTTTATCAGATCTGCACAGTTCACATGGATGACCTACAGTAGCTGTACATAAACATGTTTGAATTCCACCAATTATTATCAGGTTTGCACGATTTGGTGAAAAATATTGCGATTACGATATGACAAACAAAATGAAATCATGAGTGTATAATTATTGATGATTTTGAGAATCTAATTTACCAATAGCAAGGTGAAGTTTGTGTCCATTGATTAACCCTCCTGTTGTCCTCGAGTCAAGGAAGGACCTTGACTCGAGGAAGGAAGAAGGAGGGAAGGGAGGAAGGAAGGAAGGATGGAAGGGAGGAAGAAGGAAGGAAAGGAGGAAGGAAGGGAGGAAGGAAGGAAGGAAGGAAGGAAGGAAGGAAGGAAGGAAGGAAGGAAGGGAGGACAGAAGGAATGAAGGAAGAAAGGTAGGAGGGAGGGAGGAAAGAAGGAAGGAGGGAGGGAGGGAAAAGGAAAAGAGGAAGGAAGGAAAGAAGGACAGAGGAAAGAAGGAAGGGAGGAAGCTACGGGGGGGAGGAAAAGAAAGCGAGAAGGAGGTAGGGAGGAAGAAAAGGAAGGAAGGATGAAAGGAAAGAAGGACGGAGGAAGGAAAGAAAACACAGAAGGAAGGACGAAAGGGGGATGGAGGAAGGAAAGAAGGAAGGGAGGAAAGAGAGAGGAAGGAAAGAAAGAGATGAGAGGGAGGAAGGACAGACGGAAGGAAGGAAGAGAGGAAAGAAGGAACAGTCAAAACAGATGGGGTCAATTTGACCCAGGAGGACGACACAAAGGTTAAGCTCCACCCCTGTACTAAAATGTTAGTACAGTTATCTGTTGTTATAGCGACCTGACGCTCCTCTTTCAAGCCTGACGCTGTGTTCTCTCCCTGCTGTGATCCTCGGGTCCAGATCATTTTCTGAAGTCCGTCTTTGCTAACCGAGTTCAGGGGCATCATGTGTCTTTCCAAGCAGTACGTTATGGAGTCGGTTTGTGCTTTGTTTTGTTTACAGGCCTCAGCCTTCAGTCGTCTCTTTATTAGTTAGTCACTGCAATGCTTTCATATTTTACTTCATGCTGTTCAAGCTGCTGATATAATATTTGTTGTGTTGCTGCGTGACATAGAGAATTTAATTTGAGATGTTTTACAAGAGTACCTTTTTCAGCTCGATGTTGCTGAGTTTGAATCCAAAATATCACCATGTAACAGAGGCCACCAGTTCAGAGTCACTCACTACACAGAGATCGAGAGCAGTCTGTGAAGTATCTCCTCTCATGCTGCATTGATGACCAAACTTTTTCACTTACACATTTAAATTGAATTAAATTTAAACGTCTCTTTTATTGCGATTAAAAGTCTCTTATATAATTGCACAGGCTGACATCGTGATTGCGATTGGATTAATCGTGCAGCGCTAGTTTGCACCTCTGAAAGCTAAACCTGAGGGTTTTTTATGATATGTTATTTGTGCAAAGGCTGAGCATTACCTTTTGAGTACTTTAGGTTTATTTTGTGTTATTGTACCCGTCAAACCTCTCACTGCAGAAATTGATAAATGTACAGAACAGCAGTGTGTGTGTGTGTGTGTATGTGTGTGTATGTGTGTGTGTGTGTGTGTGTGTGCAGAAACACTTTGTCCAGACACAACAAAGGAGGTTAATGGGATAACCTCTATCCGAAAACCAAAGCATCTCATACACTCACTACAGTTAATGAACGCTAACACATTCACACACAATCACACTGAAGGGGGCTGATGGACTGATCGGGTGCTGCCCTTGAAACTGTGATCACTCGCTAATGATAACACTCACACATACAGGCGGTGGAGGATGTCAATGCAATGGACTAATCTAATGCTGTTTTTTTTTTTACAGCTATGAATACGACCCACTGCTCATATGCATGCATGTACGCACACACACACACACTGCTGCTGTATTTCAATGATGTGGCTGTGTGCATGAGTCTAATGCAAAGTGTGTGAGATAATACACTGACACAAAAAAAATGAGGCGACAGAGAGGAAGAGATGGAGGTCTGATTATTCTGACTGAAAGATAAGAAAAAGCCAGAAGACAAAAGGCAAACACAAGAAGGAAAATGAGAATTAAAAAAAAAAAAAAGATGATGAAGGAGAGATACAAGAGAGCGCTATCATTCCTCAACGTCTAAAGCTAATGATGTGCGTATCTCGTCGAGTGCTCTGAGATTAATTAAATAAATCAAATTAAGATCCCCACAATAGGTTTGGATGTAAAAGGTCACAGTCGGAGCTTAAACCTGTTCTATCGAATTACCATCTGAGCTGAATTAACCCGCATGTTGATTACATGTTGAGGACAGAGCCAGAGCTCAGAGATAACAGAGCTCATTTAGATCCACACAAGTCTTACATTATAACACTCTGACTAAAAACCTATTCTTTCTCACAGCATTTCTCTAAAAGTAGGACCACAAGCCAATAAACACAAATGGTTTTGGTTACTACAGTGATATTCCGAGAGGGACCCAACTACAGTTAAGATGACTGACAAGGGCACCGCCATATATCTAATCTATGCCGGAAGTCCCAAACGGAAGTTTCTTCTTCGTGTAATGTATTGCTTTTTCGGCGTCCATAATACATCCATGCTTTTTGGTCCATATCGATTAGCGGTACCCGGGAGCTACTCTTGCACGTTATTTAAATATTGCACAGTGATGGTGATAATGGTGATAATGCAGTGATTAATGGGATATTGCACAGTATTAAATTACATGAAATATTAAGTATTGATAAATTAATATTCATGTGAAAGTAAGTATGAAACGTTAACATTAACGCTAACTAACTTCTTAGTAGTAGCCTATAAACTTGTGGAGTCAATTAACTAATGAATTATACCGTTACGATAAACATGTAACTGCAATAAAGTTCATAGTATTATGTGTAAACGTATGTGGTTTTTTTTAAGGCTTTTATTTTTGTTTTCGCTCGGAGCGGCGATTAACTTCCGCCTGACACTTCCGGCAAGGATTGGCTATATATTAGCGGCGATTGGCTAACTACTGCTTGGGACTTCCGGCAAAGATTGGATTTATGGTGGCGTTCTTGGCGGCCATCTTTACTGCAGGAAGATACTCTTGGATATTCCTATCATGTAACTGTGTGTTAGAGTTATGCTTATGTAACAATCCCCAGTAGTCTACCTGGTTCTTAGATGGGTAAAGATGGATGACACATCTCCACATCCTGCTGCTGTGCAAAGTGAAGCCAAACTATCTTGTTCCCAGGAGCTGCCATCTTGCTTGTATGACATCATTTGCAACCAGAGTCTGCACAGTTGTATCGCTGGGTGGGATGACGGCCGGTTGGGACGAGCCCCTTCACCTTTACTACTGCTGCAGAAAGCTGAATGAACCCAGGAGCAGCGGTTGAGGTAAATCAGCCTAAACCAGGTGGTAACTAGGGGCAACAGCATCTCTTTCTTTAGAAACTGCTGCAGGCCGTCGCATCTGACGGAGGTATGAGGGAGCGGCTGTCAATCACAGCTGTCACTCATGATGTCGGATCCCCTTTTTATATTATCTAATAAAGGAATTAAAAAACTAATTATCAGAAAAATGAGCACTTGGATATAAATCTGCATGATAAGAATAACCTTAAATGGCTGCAGTGTAGTGATGTAATAGAGAGTAGAAGTAATTTCGTGCACAATGGTGGAAACACATCATATAATGGTGAGTATGAAGCAATAACACAATGGGCCTCGAGTCCATTTTTATCTATATAGTGACATGTTTTCTTTGTGTCCATGTGGTTTAGTTTAAATTTAAAGGGTTTAAAATGTGAAAATAAACGTATGAATAACTTGCACACATTCTTTTTTTGTGGACCCAGCATCAAATTTCTGCTTTTAATCCATTTTGAGAGAATATATTAGAGGATTATGGTAAAAAATGTCTAAGTGGTGTAACCATAGAAACTTTGTACCAAATAATTCAACTTGCTTAAAAACAGTAAATTGTCAATAAAACACCATATCAACTAGTTTGGTATGATCTTACATTATAACTTTATATTAAATAAAGGTAATGGAATACAATTGTTCTAAATATTACATTTACTCTGGTAACCATGGAGATCTGAACCTGACTGCTTTACTTCTTTCTTTCTTCATTCCTTTCTTTCTTTATTTCTTTCTTTTTTTCCTCCATCTTCTTGTTCTTTCTCTTCTTCCTTCATTCCTTTATTTCTTTCTTTTTTTCCTCCATCTTCTTGTTCTTTCTCTTCTTCCTTCATTCCTTTCTTTCTTTCTTTCTTTCTTCCTTTCTCCCCCTACTTCTCCTACTTCTTTCTCTTCTTCCTCCGCTTTCTTTCTTTCTCTCTTCTCCAACTTCTTGATCTTTCTCTTCTTCCTTCATTCATTCCTTTCTTTCTTTCCTCCTACTTCTTGTTCTTTCTTTCTTTCTTTCTTTCATTCTTTCTTTCTTTCTTTCTTTCTTTCCTCCTACTTCTTGTTTTTTCTATCTCTTCACTTCTTTTTCTTTCTTTCATTCTTTTGGTAAAAATGGTGCAAATATCATTTCAAATGATATAAAACCATCAAAAATACTAAATATACATTTTTAACAAACCTGATGCTGCTTTTAAAACTATTTTTAAAGATATTTTTGAATTAAACCCTTATTTGTCACGAGTGTGAGAAGCACACTTACAAAAAAATTGTTCTTAAGACGCTGGAGTGATTCAAGATATTTTGTGGCGTTTATCAATTTTCTCGTACTCAGGATTTTCTCTTGGGTACAAACATAATTTTGTGATTACTTCACAAGTTCTTCACAAGGGGATAAACTCTTGTTTAACTTAGAATATTCTTATCTGAATGAATTTGAAGTTGAAATATGATAGCAGAGTCAACTCAAATGAAATACAGAACTAAAACAAATGTGCAAAATTAAAATCCTGTTCATGATTTTATTATCATTACGGCTTTCTACCAGTTTACTGAAAGGATGTTTTTTAGATTTTATTATTTGCACATTTGCATAGTTTCCCTCTTCATTCCTGTCACAGCACAGCTCTGCTCTGATGGCACACGGTTGCCAGCTGGATTCATATTTTCTAATTGTTTTGGGTCCCTGAGTACAGACATTTTTTTTTTTTATGTTTCTGTCTTTTTATTTCTGTGCATTGTGCAGACCTGGAAAATTGGTATGAACAAACCTCACAGGATAAAGTCAAAGAGTTTAATAAAAACAACACACACACACACACACACACACACACACACACACACACACACACACACACACACAAAAAAGCTCTTTGCATGAAGTCCATTGTGTTTTCCTTTCCCACCTGTGGCCGTTGTATAATCCCTCAGAAGGGATAAGCATACAACAGTTTGATTTACTGAGTAAACTCTCGGTGCAGAAAACAGAGGACGGCGTCACGTTGAAGTAGTTTCCACAACTGGAGACTGAAATGTGATTTATTATTCATCCCTGAGCAAAGGAAAAGGGATAAAAGCAGTAAACCCATATTGGAGAGGAGTTGACATTCTATCAGTCGAAGGTTTCTGCGTCTGTTTCAGTTCAATTCAAAAGGTTTGTCTTCCTTATTCTACCTTAATCTTCCTCCTCACACTCCTTTATCTCCTTATCATCTGTTACTCTACATCTCCAATCCATCTCGCTTTTTCCCTCTCTATTCTCTCTCTCTCTAAACTATTTATCTTTTTTTCTCTTCTCCTGGCTCTCTACTTTTCCCTAAATCCCCGTTCACTTTTCCAATTCAATTTAAAAAAAACTCCCTCTGTTTTTGTAACGGTCTCTTTTTTTTTTCTTTCTTCCCTCTCTTGTTCTCTAACACAGTGTGAATGAGTGAAGCAGAGTAATAAAGTTAAAGAGAAGCCGACCAGCCAAGTCTCCCACGCTCACCTTCATAACCACGTTAGACTGTGTGTGTGTGTGTGTGTGTGTGTGTGTGTGTGTGTGTGTGTGTGTGTGTGTGTGTGTAGTATGATTATTGAGCTGAGGCAGATAGACACTTTAGACTTTCTAACACACTAAACTGTAGGGGAATTAAGCCACAACCAACACACACACACACACACATGTACGCACGCACACACACACACACACTCTGCAGCAGACTATACCTCATAACTAAGTTAGTGTATGTGTATGCGTGTGTGTCTATATACTGTCTGCTGCTTGCATCCTGACAGTCATGCAACACAAACAGCTATAACATGATTATATAGTGCGTGTGTGTGTGTGTGTGTGTGTGTGTGTGTGTGTGTGTGTGTGTGTGTGTGTGTGTGTGTGTGTGTTTTCTGGTCTCATGTCGTGCAGTAGCTCTCTCCATATATCACACATTCACAGATGACTATATGTGTGCGTGTGGCTGTGTTTGTCTGCTATGTAATAAAGACATACTAATAAAAACTCCCGATCCCATTCAGAATTGACAAATACGGCACAAGCAGGATTTCATCTTGTTGGTTCGAGCTACACACACACAGATAACACAATAATGGATCACACATATAGTGCATGGCAGATTATATTTCTGTATGACTACACACAAACACACACACAAACACACACATGCATGCTTGGTCTTCCTCATTTGTTGACCAGTTTCAGTCTCAATCGTACTCCGAAAAAAATGTCTAATAAGGTGAATTATATGATATATGATGGTAAAGGGAGATAATGCAAAAGGTGAAGGATTTGATTGCATACTGGATTATTTAGTCGTTACTGCACAGCTAAGAACAAACTACCAGCAGAACTGAAATCATCCCCAACTGTGAACATTTTTAAATCCAGGTTAAAAACATTTCTCTTCTCCTGTGCTTATGATTGAGCTCTTTCAAAGCACTTTAAATTTTAATCTTTCATTTGCACTCTATGTCCTTTTAATGATTTTATAGCAAATCATTGTTTTATTCTGCAACCTTATATTTAATGCTTTATTGTAGTATTTTATTTCTCTCTCTTTCTATTTATCTGTAATTTGTTTTTAATTTAATTTAATTTTTTTATTTCATTTTTTTTTATTTGTATTTATTTCTTTATTTAATTTTATTTTTATTTTTATTTTTATTTTTATTTTTATTTTTATTTTTATTTTTATTTTTTTTAATTTTAAATTTTTTTTAAAATTTATTTATTTTTTTTTATTAGTGGTGTGGGGGGAGGCGTTAATTGTATGTTTTAATGTTTGGGTTTTATTTTTATTTCTCAAATTGCATGTTTTTATGTTTTTTGTTTCCAATTCTTACTGTTAAATGTTTGTTTTATGTAAAGCACATTGAGTTGCCATTGTGTATGAAATGCGCTATATAAATAAAGCTGCCTTGCCTAAGAGAAGATGATCCATTTGGCCATTTTTATCAAACTTTAATAGATGTTACTGTACTGTTTACAATTTAACAGCAAGCCAAACTCCACCCAATAGATGCATAAGAGTCAGGTATCTACGGTGGCTGACTGGGGCCAACCGCTTCATTTTGGGGAGAACAGCTGCAAGTACAGAAAACGATGCAAACTCCAAAACACAAACAAAAGTCAAAACAAATGCAACTACAAAATTGCGCTGAAAATAAAAAAAAACATGCTGCAAGAAACAAAAACAAATGCATAAACGTCAAACGTGCTGCAAATAAAGGAATGATGCAAATCAAGAAAACACCTGCATTAAGACTACAACGTAAGTGCCCCAAACCTACAGGGGGCGCTCTAGGTTGTCTCAACTAAACGTTACGTTACCTTGCAAAGCCGTTACTTTTGACAGAGACGCTTTCATTCACAGCAGCATGGGCATTGCGCTTTTTACTTTTTTTCAGAACTTTATTAAACATTGAAAAAATACAAACTCTCAAAGAGGATATTAATAACAGATCAAAGTTAAATACAATATAAAAAAAGAAAAATAGATGGCCACCGTAGGTATCATCTTAGTTGTTGTGGATGCATTCATCATCACAAGCTCAAACGACAGGATGGCAGTAGATGAGACATGTCTGCTCCTTGGTCTGTTTGCCCATATGGGGTCTAAGTGGGATCAGAATGGACCTTAAATGGACCTTAAATGGGGCCCATCTACCCAGCCCACATGCGGGGCCCATGTTTCTGAAACAATATGGGGCCCATGCAATTTTCCCTGTTCATGCCCATGCCCGCTTAGCCCACTTACATCCCATATGGGGGCTTCACATGTGGGGCCCATGTTACTGAATCTATAGTCCGCATTTAACCCATATGAGGCCCACATGGACACGCTGGCTGCTGGGTATCTTTATAACTGATACATAGCAGGCTGAAAACTAACATAATCCTGGCAATAGTACAACTAATACTACATTTCTATTAAAAGACTCACTTGTTAAATTATCTTTTATCACCTTCCCTTCCCCCCAAAATGCTGCTGCTTTGACTTTCCCTGTGAAAAAACACAATTAATAATCATTAAGCTTCTGCATACTGATTCTATAGGTTACTTTCCATTTTATAAATAGTCTGTAATTATCTGATTGTACTATTGTCCTCGAGTTAAGGGAGGAAGGAAGGAGGAAGGAAGGAAGGAAGGAAGGAAGGAAGGAAGGAAGGAAGGGAGGGAGGAAGGAAGGAAGGAAGGAAGGAAGGAAGGGAGGAAGGAAAGGAAGGAAGGACGGAGGAAATAAGGAAGGAAGGTAGGAGGGAGGGAGGGAGAAAGGAAGGGAGGAAGGAGGGAGGAAAGAAAAGAAGGAAGGAGGAAGGGAGGGAAGGAGAAAGGAAGGAGGGAGAAAGGAAAGAAGGGAGGTAGGGAGGTAGGGGGAGGACAGAAAGAGAGAAGGAGGGAGGGAGGGAGGAAGGACAGACAGAAGGAAGGAAGGAAGGAAGGAAGGAAGGAAGGAAGGAAGAAAGGAAGGAAGGAAGGAAGGAAGGAAGGAAGGAAGGAAGGAAGGAAGGAACAGTCAAAACAGACAGGGTCAATTTGACCCGGGAGGACGACACAAAGGTTAAACATATGAGCAACAACCAGTACACTCAGTCTGATTGTTTCCCTGCTGAATCTATTTCTAGTCTCATTCTGCCGAGATCTTAACAATCTCTTTGGTGAAATGATGGCTGGTACTAAGACAGTAAAAATTCACATTGTAATAATTGCTGCAGTTTTCCATAAAATTTGCATTTAACATTGACTCAAATGATTGTGTGAAACGGCCTCAAATCCCACGGAGAGTGAACACTTTTCTGTTTCAACATGACGATACAGTTTCTTAGGATGCTCTCACAACTCAAGTAAATATGTTTAACCCTCCTGTCGTTCCCCCCGGGTCAAATTGACCCCGTCTCTTTTGACTGTTCCTTCTCTCCTTCCTTGCTTCCTCTTTCTTTAATTTTTCCTTCATTCTTCCCCTCCTTCCCTCTTTCTTTCTTTCCATACTTCTTTCCTCACTTCCTTCCATCCTTCCTTGCTTCCTTCCTTGCTCCTTTCCTTCCTCCCTTCCTTCTCTCCTTACTTCCTTCCTCTTTTCCTTACTCCGTCCCTCCTTACTCCTTTCCTTCCTTCCTTCCTTCCTTACTCCTTTCCTTCCTCCCTCCCTCCCTCTCTCCCTCCTTACTCCTTTCCTTCATTCCTTCTTTCTTTCCTTCCTTCCTTCCTTCCTTCCTTCTTTCCTTCCTTACTCCCTCCCTCTCTCCCTCCTTACTCCTTTCCTTCCTTCCTTACTCATTTCCTTCCTTCCTTCTTTCCTCCCTTCCTCATCCCTTCCTCCTGTCCTTCCTTGACCTGAGGACAACAGGAGGGTTAAAAACAGCTGTTATGATGATGATGATGATGATGATGAAAAGCAAAATGTTCCCCCTCTTTTTTCTGCTGCTATAACTCCTGTAATCTTCCAACGTCTCTCTTTTGGGCCGGGAGCCAGACTTTGCCCACCACAGTTTTTCTTCTCTTTGTCCTTTTTTCTCTCACCTCGGTGCTATTAGTCAAATGTACGAAGTTGCCAATGACTGAATGTGGACATTAGCACTAATTGGTTTTAATGATCTTAATAACTCTCCTTTTAGTAATGCACTAATGGACATCTGCTTCTTTGTGCAGGGAGCAGCTCTCATTACTCCGTGAAGGAGGTCAGCTCAATTGGATTGCATGGATTGTCGCCCTTTTTCTAATGTCCTCCTATAGGCTCTAATGAACAGGGAGTATGTTTAAAAGGTATACCACTGAGTGTTCATATGTTCATGTGAGACTCAGAGAGACAGATCTCATGTTCTGTATGTGTTGGATGTTGAATGTCTAAGATGTAAATCCAAAATCTCTAATATGGGTCAGTGACAATTCAAAAAATGCCGTTGGTGTTGGTTTTATATCATTTGAAATGACATTTGCACCATCTTTTACAAAAAGTAAGACTGAATGCTCCTGAAAATGTCAAATGGTGTAACCACAAAAGAATGATACATATTACATAGTTTATCCACCTAGAAAGAAAAGAAAGAAAGAAAGAAAGAAAGAAAGAAAGAAAGAAAGAAAGAAAAAAGAAAGAAAGAAAGAAAGAAAGAAAGAAAGAAAGAAAGAAAGAAAGAAAGAAAGAAAAAGGACGAAGAAGAGAAAGAAAAGAACAAGAAGTAGGAGGAAAGAAAGACAGAAAGAAAGGAATGAAGGAAGAGGAGGAAGAAGATAAAGAACAAGAAGTTGGAGAAGAGAGAAAGAAAAAAAGAAAGCGGAGGAAATAGAGAAAGAAAGAACTAGAAGTAGGAGGAGAGAGAAAGAAAGAAAAAGAGAAAAAAGAAAGAAAGTAAGAAGTTGAAGGGGAAAGAAAGAAAGAAAGAAAGAGGAGGAAGAATGATAAAAATTACATATTTTATCACCTACAGTGTATTTAAGTGGACTTATACTAATAATTACTGCATTTAAAACAATGTAAATGTTTCCTGATCTCCATGGTTACAAGAGTAAATGTAATATTTAGAACAATTGTATTCCATTACCTTTATTTAATATAAAAGTTATAATGTAAGATCATGCCAAACTAGTTGATATGGTGTTTTATTGACAATTTACTGTTTTTAAGCAAGTTGAATTATTTGGTACAAAGTTTTTATGGTTACACCACTTAGACATTTTTGCCATAATCCTCTAATATATTCTCTCAAAATGGATTAAAAGCAGAAATTTGATGCTGGGTCCACAAAAAAAGAATGTGAGCAAGTTATTCATACGTTTATTTTCACATTTCTGATCATTAAGAACCACTTTGTATTGATTTACAGGGACTCTTCCCTCTAATCGGACATATGGCAGCACAACGCCTCCCACAGTGCATCAGATCCACTGGATGCCCTCACTGCAGGAGGTCAAGCACTCAGAGCTGTACAGGTATTTCCTTTAATTTGTCCCCCGTCTGTATATATTAGCGTGCCGCGGTCCAGATGAAAAATGAGCAAACAAGGCAAGTGATTTTCCCTTTTAGGGGTGTCATGTCTCTGTCTGCAGGAATTCATTAGCAGCTATTAATTGAATAAGAGAAGCTAATTAAGCTATTCATCATCAGTTTATGTAGACATTCTGCCCTCCTCTTTCTCCTCCATCTCTCTGTGTTGCCTCTTATCTGCTTCCTCCTCCTCCTCCTCCTCCTCCTCCTCTTCCTCCCTTTCTCTCCTCTGTTTAGACAACACATGCATTTACACAGTCTTACTCATCCTGCCTTTTTATTTTTGCCCTTTCTTGTCTGTCCTTTCTGTGCTGTCTCTCCTTAATATGTTGCTGAATAAATGTTAGAACGACAATTTGCAGCAATTTAACAACCGGAAAATGTAAAAGGAAAATGATATATATAAAAAAGTTTGTTTTTACCTATTCTCTCTTTCCTCCCTTCTTTCTGTCCATCCTTCCTCTCTCCCTCCTTCTTCCCTTCCCTCCTTCCTTCCTTCATTTCCTTCCTTCCTCCCTCCCTCCCTCCCTCCCTCCTTCCTTCTTTCCTCCCTCCCTCCTACCTTCCTTTCCTTCCTCCCTTCCTTTTTCCCGCCTTCTTTCTTTCCTTTCCTCCCTTCTTTCCTCCCTCCTTCCTTTCCTTCATTCCTTCTTTCCTCCATCCTTTCTTTCTTACTTCCTTCCTTTCCTTCCTCCCTCCCTACCTTCCTTCTTTCCTTTCCTTTCCTCCCTTCCTTCCTTCCCTCATTCCTCCCTCCTTTCCATCCTTCCTTCTTCCTCCCTTCCTTCCTTGACTCAAGGACAACAGTTGCTGTTTTCTGTATATTCTATAAGATCATAAAAAAGTGATTGTAAATGTATTTTTCAAAACTTTCTGATATTTGTATCTGTATTTGTTTTAACCTATTTATCTTTGACCAGGTCAGATAACATAACGTCCTCTGCAGAGGTAAACATAGGAGAAGGCCAAAGGAGAATTTATCTTGAAGTCTAAAATATCAACAATAAATATTGTGTATTTACTTCACAGCAAATGAATAAAAGTGTTAATTCTTATTAAATCCAATCATTTATTCTACAGATGATGTCTTCAGGGTGTAAAAACCATATAAAATCATCTCACCGTCTGATTTTCTCCATACTCTCTTAATCCTTATATACTGTTCAGGGTCTAATTTGACCCATTTTTTGCATTTGAGAGAAGGAAAAAGCACCTTTAAAAAAAATAAGTCATCTTAGCCAGATATTTGATGACTTATCATAAAACAGAAAAAGACTTAGACCATTAAGCTCTTTTCAAGTGAAACATATGTGTATGTATGAACTTATACAACATGCCCTGTTTCCTGACAGAGGACTGCATGTATTGACACATCCACAATTGTGTTCCCAATCTCTAAGTGTTCAGAATCCACAGTCCAAAACCTGAGCGCCCAACGTGGGGCTCGAACCCACGACCCTGAGATTAAGAGTCTCATGCTCTACCGACTGAGCTAGCCGGGCTACATTAGCTGGAAAAGACTGACATCATTCATAACGAAAGAAGGTAAGGTTTCTGAGTGTCTGACTAACTATATCCTATGTAAAAGGTTAATAGATAAAGAAGAATGTGTATATGTGAATATTTCAACTCTTCAAAAAAAAAAAAAAATTCAAAAACTGCCATCATCATCATCATTTATTGAAAGTGTTATATTCTCCAGTGTTATATAATGTTGGACCATTATATAGTGTGATTGTACATTTTTAACATGTTTTATCTCTAAGAAGAATAAACTCTCTCTGCTCTCTGAAAGCTTCATTAAGGATTAATCACCAATTTATTAATGACTGATAAGAAATCATATGAACATGAACAGTATGTAAGGGTTAAAAACAACCTATACATATTTGTGCATGGTGGACTTTGACTAATGTGACTCACAGTATACAAAAAAATGGAAATACAAATTTATTAAAAACATTTGTGCAGCTAATGTCCAAATTTGATCTGTGTTCATACAAAAAAATCAAATATCACAATTAACCTTCGTGTCGCCCTCCCGGGTCAAATTGACCCCGTCTGTTTTGACTGTTCCTTCTTTCCTCCCTTCCTTCCTTCTGTCCTTCCTCCCTCCTTCTCTCTTTCTTTCCTTCCTCTCTCTTTCCTCCCTTCCTTCTTTCCTTCCTCCATCCCCCTTTCTTCCTTCCTTCTGTCCATCCTTCCTCTCTCCCTCCTTCTTCCCTTCCCTCTTTCCTTCCTTCATTTCCTTCCTCCCTCCCTCCCTCCGTCTTTCCTCCCTCCCTCCTACCTTCCTTTCCTTCCTCCCTTCCTTTTTCCCGCCTTCTTTCTTTCCTTTCCTCCCTTCTTTCCTTCCTCCCTCCTTTCCTTAATTCCTTCTTTCCTCCATCCTTTCTTTCTTCCTTCCTTTCCTTCCTCCCTTCCTTCTTTCCTTTCCTTTCCTCCCTCCTTTCCTTCCTTCCTTCCTTCCTTTCTTCTTCCTCCCTTCCTTCCTTGACTTCCTTCTTTATATTCTATAATATATTCTCCTGGATCATAAGATACTGATTGTAAATGTATTTTTTATTTCCCATAAATAAATAGAATACACTCTTCATTAATGACTGACGGAGGATTTTATGACTGTGAATTGGTGCAGAGACTAATTATGAGTCAGAATATAAACAGTATGTAAAGGGTTAAAACAACAGAAGGGGGTTTTAGACAATAGCAGATCATCTTAATGCTAACCTGATACGATGTGGAGTGACACAGAAGAGAAATGCGTCACTTTGCAGACATTTCAGCGTCAGGTTTAGATAATTGGTTACGACACACAAGGACACGTGAAATAGCAGAAAATGTTGTCAGTTTCTCTAATTTAAATTTTTATAACCGCTCCAACACCTGCACGATGTCCTCAACTGTCATCTTTTCCTTTAGTTTGATTTGGTTGTTTTTTTTAGTTTTGAGCCTTTTATTTCTTTTCTGAAGTGGGACTCACATTTTCAAAAAACAAGTCATTTGTTTTGGGGGTAAAAGAAAAACATCTTCCGAGAGTCTCTGATGTATAACTGTATATATTTTCAGACTTGAATTATATTGCCTGTCATGGCAGAGACAACTTACTTGTTTAAAACTGTTGTGCAGAACAGTGACACGCAATTTAATATTATTGTGATTTATCAAAAGATGACTGCTGTTTTTGCAGCTTCGAAAAAGTTCATTCTTTTAACGCTGAGACAGGTACATGACTGACTAAGTTGTTAGAGTTTATTAAATATACGACAAGAAGAACGTCTCAGTTGTTCTTTTTTTTAATCTATTTTTTCAGCTTACACTCAGAACGTAGACGAATGAAACATCAATATTTTTGCAGCCTGTTTCTCAATTCGTAGTTTAATAAACATTCAATGCATGATTTTCTGTGCTGTATTTTTTACTTTTTTTTGTAAATGATCCTTTATCCACACAGCTCTTACTATTGATGATGATTACCGCCTGTACCTCATATACAATATGAAATGTCCATTCAGCAAATCCATTTAACCCCACTTCTCTCACAGTGACTGAACAAACATGTTATGCCCCTTCATATCTTTTATAAACTGCTCCAAATATAAAGTATTAGGGCAGTAAAGGTATTAATATTTGTCCCAAACCAACACAGTATGGATGTTATACTTCAGTAACAATGAATAAGCTCCGTGACCCAAACAATTGCTGCTAAAATAGTTTAATAATCCATTTAGTCCAACATGCAGAACAACAATTCATCAGCCTGAGTTCCACACAGAACATTTTGGCAGTGCACCACTTAGCTTAAAGGTGTATGCTTGCCTGCTTAGCAAAGATAGTCTGGTTACCTTGGTTACCCGGTAGTGTCGCTGCCCTCAGACTGACAAATGAGAGACCCAAAAACACTGACCACTTATAACACAACCCCTCCCGTTGTCCTCGAGTCAAGGAAGGAAGGGAGGAAGAAGGAAGGAAGGGAGGGACGAAGGAAGAAGGAAGGAAGAAAGGGAGGAAGGAAGAAGGAAGGAAAGGAGGGAGGAAGGAAGGACAGGAGGGAGGAAGGAAGGGAGGACAGGAAAGACGGCAGGGAGGAAGGAAGGATGAAAGGAAGGAAAGGAGGGAGGGAGGGAAGAAGGAAGGAAGGGAGGAAGGGAGAAGGAAGTAAAGGAGGGAGGAAGGAAGGAAGGAAAGGAAAGATGGAAGGGAGGAAGGAAAGGAAGGAATGAAGGACGGAGGAAAGAAGGAAGGTAGGAAGGGAGGAAAGAAGGAACAGTCAAAACAGATGGGGTCAATTTGACCCGGGAAGACGACACGAAGGTTAATAAAATATGCTCTGTGATCTCTGTAGTGAAATGAAACTGCGTCTCCCCGTCCCGCTCCCCTCTCTGTGGCGGTCGGCTTTGAGTGAACAACTATATTTGATTTCTGACCGGATCAGACGAGACGTTGTGAAAACCAACTCTGAGAAAGAATAATGGAGTTTGAAAGCAAAAGTATAGTGTTTTGTTCCCCCTGAAGTCTCTTGAAATTGAAATCTCTTTTCTGAGGAGACCTGGCCGAGACAGCTCACTAGTTACTCTTTAAGTAGAAATAAAACTCAGCAAATAGGGAAAACAAACATCAAACACACAACAAAGAGGCTAAATCCAGCTCAAATAAGGTAGTTTCAATTCCCAGGTACATAGACATTTTTCAACATATTATATATATAATTATATTTAACATCATCAAATGATTATTACTAAAGCATCATTGTGTAAACAGCATGTTTTTGCTGTAGCTGCTGGTGTTGGAGCTCGTTTGAACTACAGTTAGAGCTTCAATCAGCATAAAACAGCTGTCAGCATGTGTCCTGACTTATTGCAACAAACACAAACATCCTTTTCCTCTGCAGCACAACTGAACTGTTTTTAATAATAGTATAAGCTTATGAACCATTTTTTGGATGTGTATTAGGGGGCAGGCAAATGGGTTATGATGTCTACCCAGCCTCTCATGTGCAACCCCCGTGAATGTTGGTGTTCACCCTTAACCTTTGTGTTGGCCTCCCGGGTCAAATTGACCCCGTCTGTTTTGACGGTTCCTTCTTTCCTCCTTTTCTTCCTTCCTTCTGTCCTTCCTTCCTCCCACCCTCCTTCCTTCTTTCCTTCTTTCTTTCCTTCCTCCCTCCTTCTCTCTTTCTTTCCTCCTTCCTTCCTTCCTTCCTTCTTTCTTTCCTCCCCCATCTATCCTACCTTCCTTCTTTCCTCCGTCCTACCTTCCTTCTTTCCTTTCCTCCCTCCTTTCCTTCCTTCCTTCTCTCCTTCCTTCCTTCCTCCCTTCCTTCTTTCTTTCCTCACTACCTCCTTCTCTCTTTCTTTCCTCCCCCTCCCTACCTTCCTCCTTTCCTTTCCTCCCACCTTTCCTTCCTTCCTTCCTTCCTTCCCTCCTTCCTTCCTCCCTCCCTCCTTTCCTTCCTTCTTCCTCCCTTCCTTCCTTCCCT
Source organism: Scomber scombrus (assembly GCF_963691925.1). NCBI lineage: Eukaryota > Metazoa > Chordata > Actinopteri > Scombriformes > Scombridae > Scomber > Scomber scombrus. The sequence goes on along the minus strand of NC_084974.1, from coordinate 30,253,378 downwards.
CCTTCCTTTCCCCCCTCCTTTCCTTCCTTCCCTGTTTCTTTCCTCCCCCCTCCCTACCTTCTTCTTCCTTCCTCCCTCCCTCCTTTCCTTCCTTCTTCCTCCCTTCCTTCCTTCCTTCCTTCCTTCCTTCCTTCTTCCTTCCTCCCCCCCTCCTTTCCTTCCTTCTTCCTCCCTTCCTTCCTCCTTTCCTTCCTTTTTCCTTCCTCCCTTACTTCCTCCTTTCCCTTCTTCTTACTCCTTTCCTTCCTTCTTCCTCCCTTCCTTCCTTGACTCGAGGACAACAGGAGGGTTAAAGTTAGCTTGGTGCCGAATGAGGTCAACCTGTCACCCACTTACATGTAGTGATGTATGAACTACAGGTGTTAACATCATTGTGTACTGTAAGCTGTATATAAACCGTCTCCACCTATAGCATACAGTGCACATTCTGTCAGAAGCCTGTTACTTCGTTTGTTTTACCGAGAATTCCGGAACAGAATGTTTACGTTTTTCTGCTACACCAAAATCATACCAGTCGGAATTTTGTGTACTGTTACACCCCTAGTCTGTATAAAGATATTCCCTCATTTGGTGTTCTGATGATCTCATCAAACACATTGGCCCAAAATAAAACCATAGATCAGGCATGTCCAAACTCTTCCATAAAGGGCCTTGTGGCTGCAGGATTTTGTTCCAACCAATCAAGAGCGCACTACTCGACCAATCAGCTGTCTGAAGACTGAGATCAGTTGATTGAATGAGTCAAAGCCTGGTGTGCTCCTGCTTGGTTAGAATGAAAACCTGCAGCTACATTATGAACCTTTATGGAATAGTTTGGACATCCCTGCCACGGATGGGATCTGGTGACTTTGAAGACCGTAGCATATGAGTCACATCATTTTCATACTCATCAAACCATCCAGTGACCCGTAGTGCTCTATGGATGGGGTCACCACTCCCATCAGGATAGAAATGTTTCATCACAGGATAAAGGTGCTCACTCAGAACAACGTTGCATTGATTTATAGTGATGCTTCCCTCTAAGGAGACAAGTTGACCCAAAACATGCCAGCAAGATGCTCGCCATAGCATAACAGAGCTACTGTTTGTACCCTATCTATATAAACATATATATGTGGGTGTGTGTGTGCGCGTGTGTGTGTAAAAAAAAATTCTGAAATGAGAAATGTACTCCTTCTTGGGTTGAAGGATGGGGAATTGCCTTCAGGTGTGTGCTCTGTTCTGTTTACAGGGTGTGAAATTACCACCAGCCAGTTCTGATAAAGTCGGACCACAGAGAATAAGTCTGACTGCTGTAACACACAGTCAGCGCTGGTCCCATCGTGTCAGCTGCACGTCAACAAAAATTCAAGACTGCAATCCTGTTTCCAAACTGGGTCTGTTTGAACTGAAATTTAAGTCAAATGCACATAAAACCTATTGTTGTTGTTGTTGTTTTGGTCAGCGACTCATATCGAGTGCTGCAGAGTTCAATTCTGAAATCTAATTTTTTGGTCACCCAAAATCACATAAAGGGTTTTACAGTGTGTACAACATACATCACCTTCCATCTCCAAACCCTCAGTTCAGGTGATGAAGAGGAGCAAAATCGAAGAGATGTCCCTTCCAAGATGGACGTGTTATAGATGTTGTATAGTGACAACAATAGTAATAGCAATTGCTAATAAATAGAGATAGACAGAGCAATACTATTAGGTAGATAGATTAGAAACAGGAAAGAAGAATATAAATCTGGTAAAACGTGATGGAACTTCAAGACAACAATGGTAAGGACTGGGACAAAAGGACAGACGGTCCACGATTACACTCAAGAAACTGTTAACATGGATGATGACACAAGAGGTGAGTATAAGTCTCCTGGAGGGTGAAAATCAAGATCTGAGTTGGCTGGAATGAGGCAGCCAATCGGAAAAAGTCTCAGGACTTAAGAGTGAAGACAAGGAAAATAGAAAGAGATAAAGAAAAAAAAAAAGTAAGAACAGTGTATGGTAGTAACGTGCTAGTAAATAATCCATGTAGATAATTGGATGATCAGATCGGTCCTGTCTGGTTCAACATCTGGCAGATGTGAGAGTTCTTATCATTGGCCCAGTACATCTGTATGTGCAGATTAGGCCTATCATATATTTTATACGGCTGCAACGATTGATTCTTTTTATAATGAATTAATCAGCCATTTATTTTCTTTATTGATCATTTAGTTTAAACAAGGCATTCATGATATCTCAGGATGGGCTTGTTTTGTCTGACCAACAGTCCAAAACCTACGGATTGCAGCATTTTCTTCCCATGATGACATGAGTTTCTGTGGTTTTCTCTCTCTTGTTCTTCTGGTCCAATCCTACACAAGTACATAATCACTAAACCGTGAGTGTTGGTCATCAGTCCAGAAGCTTTTAACCCCAGCGATGCATCAGGGTTCCTTCACTGTGAAGCCATCTCTGGTGGGCTGAGCTTCTTCATTCTTCATTACCTCTTCAATCAGGTGGAAAAAAGACCCCTTCCCATCAGAGAACAAAGGTGGAAGTGATTGGTCTTAGATGGTGAAACTTTGCCACCCTCCTCTCTCCACAGTAACACAATGATAAAAGGGAAACAGCATTTTAAGGGGAGGTTCCCAGTGGACGCAGCCTCACTTATATTGTTGATGTTTTCTTGGCCAGTTCTTCTTGGAAATGAGCTTCTTAATCTCAGAGGAGCCAGCTGGTTAAATAAGTAAATAAATGACATTTGTCTTATCTATCCTCTTTTCTCAAACCCGCCGCCTCCTGAATCACAAAGTATTTGTACTCCATTTGCACTTTTCTTCAAATCCATTGTTACCTCCCATTTCTTATCCTCTTAGCGTCTGATTTACTAAGATCCCAAATAGTGGATACTAAATTGCGCGTTTCGTTTGCGTGCATTTTGCAGGTGATCTACTAAGAATAACTGGAAATGAAAACAGGTTCAACAGCAGACAGCAGTATTTAAATGAGGGTTTTGTGTCTTTATGGAGAGTTTGGACGAGCAGAAAGCTGCAAGCGCAAAATGAAATGTGATCATGTTCTAGTGGAAGAGGTTAACTAATATATTGAGTTATAACAAAAACAAATATTACCAGAAAAACCGACATATGGAGAGTATTAGTGACAAAGTCAATGTTAGTAAAACCAAAAATATTCCACTCCAAAAATATTCACACAGGTGGAAAAACTCCGTCCTGTGCCTCCGTCTCTTCGTTTCCATAGTAACAGCAGGTTAATACCTGTCCTTCAAAGGTATTATTTATAGACGCAGTTAGCGTCAGAAATAATACCTTCAGGTTCGGTAAATCACAATGCGTGTGCTAAATAACATATTTGCATTTTCTCCTCCCTGTATTTTGCACACTGGGGTTGAAACATCTCTTATTACATTCATTAAGGCAAACGTACTAAATGGACAGCGCGTATTATCTTACACATTTGAAAGATGCAAACCTCATTGCGCTGCGTTAGTAGATCAGCTTGCATATTTTCGGCGGGTGATGTCAAGTTTGCACACGTTTTTGCACACACAAACCTTTAGTCAATCAGGCCCTTAATGCACATTCATGTGCTGTCAGAAGCATCAGATGAAATTTTGGAGTATCATATGATGGTTCCCTCAAGTTGGGCACAGAAGTCAGACAAAAAGGGATTTTAGGAGACATGCCATCCCAAAAAAACTCTAATAAGCCTAATCTGAACCATTTGCTCTGGCCTGTATGGGTGGGTGTAAACATTCTCAGTTTTCTTCTTGATTCAGTTTCTTGTCACACGATAATGTGACCCAAAAGGCATCACTAAAGGCCAGACGAGATCTCTGTCCACAAACCAAGAAGACAATGTGTGAAGGATTGGTGATGGAGAGCTGATTAACCCAAAGTGTAGATTGGGGTATCTTAGACAGGAGCATTTATTGAAGCTTGATTGAGGAAAACTGAGTGAAAACACTACAATTCCACTCAATTCTGTCATATACTTCTTGGACAAGAGTATTTAACTTTCGTGTCATCCTCCCGGGTCAAATTGACCCCGTCTGTTTTGCCTGTTCCTTCTTTCCTCCCTTCCTTCCTCCCTCCCTCCTTCTCTCTTTCTTTCCTTCCTCCCTCCTTCCTTCCTTCCCTTCCTTCCTTGCTCCCTCCTTTCCTTCTTTGTTCCTCCCTTCCATCCTTCCTCCCTTCCATCCTTTCTTCCTTCCTCCTTTCCTTCCTTCTTCCTCCCTTCCATCCTTCCTTCCTCCTTTCTTTCCTTCTTCCTCCCTTCCATCATTCCTTCCTTCCTCACATTTTTCCTTCCTTCTTCCTCCCTTCCATCATTCCTTCCATCTTTCCTTCCTTCCTTCCATTTTTCCATCTTTCCTTGACTCGAGGACAACAGGAGGGTTAAACCCTTAGCCAAACCCTTCCCCTTATTACCTCCAAGCCACGTAGTCTGTACACAGGTTACTTCCTATGCATTCAAAAGAGGAGACCAGTCTCCACAAACCACATCATATCTCCACCTGACCTTGGTTACCATTGGATACAGCCAGCCTTATTAAAACAGCTACTTACCCCAGCCAACCTCAGTAGAAAGAGAGATGAACCACTATGAAATAGGGAGGGTCAGGATCGAAAAATGACCACAGAATGACAAACAGGAACACAAATATTCCCCCCCCCAAAGCATACTTCTTGTTAGTCCAGGTCGGATCTCGATTCGCTCTCTGGCTAGCTACAAGAAACTATTGATTTCATTCACCCTCATCCCAGAATGCAAAGGGCACCAAGCCACAAGGGTCATTTGGAGTTCAAACTTGCAGCCTTTAAGTTGGTCAGATGGAAGTCACATCACGTTCCCAACACTAACCACCGCACCTGAATTTATCTAGGACCAAGCTGAAACCACTTCCTCTAAAAGGTCTCTGTGTGGGTGGTTTCATGCACGAATGATTGCTGTTTTCAGATCTGTCCTAAGATAACATACCAATGGAGAAAGTCCGATTCACCGCCGGACTAAACAATGCCGGTTTGAAAACACCACTCGCACAACAATATTGAGAAACTAGAGGCAGTTTTAGACTTAAACATGCCTTCAGTGCAACAAATATCGCCATCTATGAAACTTAGAACCTGTGAAAACTTGCAGTTATTGTACTTTTAGTTGATGAGTGTTAAAACTTTGACGTCCCTCTCTTTCCTTTTATACTTCCGCTTTGTGGCTCAGGAGCCAGTGGGCGGGACTAGTAGAGGACGTCAGGGAAACTACCCACAACTGTATAGTTTAGGCCTCAGCCTAACCGGCTCAAAGTCTGCAACAAAAATGGGAATCACAAATGACAATACGTATTATTACGACCTTAAGTTAAAATAATAATGTTAGTCAGTTACAGTATATCAGTCATGAATGCAGTGTGTGGATGAGTGAAATGTGTGGTGCGATATGTGCAACAAAACTGAAACCAAAAGTCTAACCCATCTGGTTGGTGGAGGCCTGGAAGGAAAAGAAGAGCAAGTGATTACAAAGCCTAAACTACACAGGTGTGGGTAGTTTCCCTGACGTCCTCTCTAGTCCCGCCCACTGAGCCAAGAAGCCCAAGTAAAAAGGGAAGAGAGGGACGTCACAAAACCGTCTTATAAGGTGCATCTCAACCTCTTTTATATGTTTATATTTGAGATAGTGTATTTAGTTATTGTGTATCATTTAGGTTTTAACTCACTCACTTATCTCATTGCTTTTGTATTTTGTGATTTATGTTAAGTGGCGGCTGTAACACTAATTTCTGTTTGGGATTAATAAAGTACTCTATCTTTAAATCTATGTGCCTGTCCGTTGTTCAAGAGGGTTTTGATAATGAAAGCATTTAAGACAAGTGCTTTTATACAAAACAACGTTTAAGTGATTGCAGTTATTTTAGTATTTAGCTGGTTGACGAATATTAGCGTTAAGGAATATTGGGTCTCTTTAATAAATAAAAAGGTACTTAAGATAACTTTGGTTGTGATATGGCGCTATAAAAATATAATTGAATTAAATTTAACCCTCCTGTTGTCCTCGAGTCAAGGTAGGAAGGAAGGAAGAAGGAAGGAAAGAGGGAAGGAAGGGAGGAAAGGAAAGAAGGAAGGGAGGAAGGAAAAGAAGTAGGGAAGGACAGAGGAAAGAAGGAAGGGAGGGGGAGAAAAGAAAGAGAAGGAGGGAGGGAGGAAAGAAGGAAGGAAGGGAGGAAGGAAAGGAAGGAAGGAAGGAAGGAAGGAAGGAAGGAAGGAAGGAAGGAAGGAAGGAAGGAAGGAAAGGAAGGAAGGAAGAAAGTAGGATAGAGGAAGGAAAGAAGGAAGGGAGGAAATAGAGAAGAAGGAAAGAAAGAGAGAAGGAGGGAGGGAGGGCAGACGGAAGGAAGGAAGGAAGGAAGGAAGGAAGGAAGGAAGGAAGGAAGGAAGGAAGGAAGGAACAGTCAAAACAGACGGGGTCAATTTGACCCGGGAGGACGACACAAGGGTTAATTGATATCAACAGTAGGACTCAACGGTCAATCAACATTTCATGTCCTTGCTGTTGAGACTGACTATTGTTCATTGCTTTCATATCTATATGAACAGACTGACCAAGGAATGAAAAGATAAGACCAGGCTCTGTGTGAGCTTCTTAAAACATCAATGTTAGCCTTTGTGGAATTTCTTTATCTATCTTCTGTCATTTCTTTAGAGCAGAAATTGCTATAAAATCATCACAAATATGATTGTCAACCTAAAGAAACAACGATTTAACCCTGCATGATTGTATCAGACAGTAAATCTATTACCTGATGTCCCAAAGCACTGTTTAAACATTGTTTTGTTTTTAGCTCTGTCAGAGATATTATTGACACTTCCCTCGAAACTGGATTTTATCATGATGCCTTCAAAACTGCGGCTATAAAACTCATATTGAAAAGAAACCCAACCTTAACACCAAAGGTTTAAGTAATTTCAGACCTCTATCAAATCTGTCTTTTTAAAGCAAGGTCTTTGGAAAAAGTTGTTTTTAACCCAATTAATAGTTTGGATGAATATGTTTTAATCAGTTTTCAGGGCCAACCGAGGCACAGAGACGGCCTTTGTGACCTCACACATTAAAAAAAAGCGACCACAACAGCTTTCTCAATTAGGAGATTTATAGAAAGATGCTCACAAAACATATCAATGCATTTATGTTAAATACATTACGATAATCCAGTGCTCTTTAAGCAGCCAACTGGAAAATTTTAACTTATTCAGAACTGTGCTGCTAGACTAAGATAGAGCATATTTCCCTGGTTTTAACCCCAAGGTTTCTTTTAGTAACTGTTTTAAGGTTCATTTACTTGTTTTTAAATCTCTTAATGATTTGGGACCATCTTACATTGCCGACTCTCTGTGTTTTTATAATCCTTCATGAGCTCTCTGATCTTCTACTCCTGGGTTTTTAGCCTTTACATACTGTTCGTGTTCTGACTAATCATTAGTCTCTACACCAGTCATTAATAAATGTTTGATTGATGTTATGGAGAGAAAAAACCTTCACAATCACTATTTTATAATCCAGGAAAACATTTTATAGAATATGAAGAATACAACATGTTTGAATGCATTTTTGATTTGAAAAAAATAAAATAAAAATAAACACTGTTTTATTTCCATTTTTGTATATTGGGGTTTCATATTAGGAAAAATCCAACTAAAAGAAATGTGTATACAGTGTTTTTACAGCGGTCAAGTATAATAAAAATGGGTCAAATTTGATATACACATGATAATATGCATAAGAAAATAGGCAGTGCAGCTTTATTAAAACTATGCTCAAAAACTATGGAATAACCTCCTAAGTGCTATAAGGGATGTGCTCTCTGTGAACTTCTTTAAATAAAAGCTGAAAAAGTATTTTTTTAATCTTCAAACTTCTTCTTTCACTCTTATATGTTATCATCATTTAATGTGTTGCATATCTGTATTTTTGCACTTTTGCTCTTTTTAATAAAAATCTGGGTATCCTTTACTTAAACCTACTCCTACACAGATAGTGTTTAATCAATGTTTATTCACTGATATAAATTTGTTTGAAGTAAACTGCGAAAATAAACATTTAAATACTTTTAAACCAAAGTGAAAGTTTTCCATCAATCTCCTTCAACACGTCTGCTTTTATTTCTGGCAATTCTATTTTGTCATTGTGTGATCGTGATTCATTTTAATCAGCACCTACAACTGCATGATCATGTGTTCATATCTGAGTTTCAGGTCGTCGTGACCATCATAAAAGAAAAAAATAAGAATAAGTCAGTATTGACATCTGATTTCAACACGTTGTCTGACACATCCGTCAGATATTTATAGGTGTGCAGAGTCCTCCGCGGCCCGACAGCTGACGGCGCTTTGGGGGACACGTGGAATATGCCTGAAATCAGAGCACATGTTCTTTGTTTATGACATGTTTAGCTGCAGGAACATTTCGTCACACCAGTCAGTGTCACCCGACAACAGCAGCTTGACAAATTCCATTTTCATCTCAGTGACTGACAGCGAACTCAAAACACAACATGTCTTGTGGCAGCAGTGCGTTTTGGTCAACTGAGGCGATGGACAACTCTGAAGTTTGATTATGAACTGTTGATCATGTTTCTGTGTGAAGATGCCATCGCTGTTAAATCTTTAGATGAATTATGTGTTTGCTATGAAGCTTAATTGTTCCTGCACTGGACTCATTTTAATTCATTCATTCGTTTTCCAACCCGAACCACCTCTAGAGGGTTGTGCGGGGGATGGAGCCAATCCCCGCTGTCATTGGGCAAGAGGCACTTTTCCACTATACAGTTCTAGCACTACTCGACTCGACTCGTTTTTTTTTTTGCGTCTCCATCAGGGATAGTACCTGGTACATGGTACTTTTTTAGTACCTGCTCTGCCGAGGTTCCAAGCGAGACGAGCCGATACTAAAATGTGACGTCAACAGACTGCCGGCCACTGATTGGTCAGAGAGACACTGGAAGAGTCATGAGCCGTCCCACACAAGAATCAAACCCAACATTTTTAAATACCGGAAACAGCGGTACAGCGATTCGGCTCAATTCTCTTTCTTTGTGTGAGACAGAAAGCCTCATACAGCAGCAAGTACACCATCACCTCCATGTCCTCCATTGTTTATGTGTTTGTGTCACGTATAAAACGAGGTTGAGTAAGTACTATAGTAATGGAAAAGGTTCCTGGTACCAAACCGAGTCGAGTCGAGCCGAGTAGTGCTAGAACTATATAGAGGAAAAGCGCCAATAGAGACAAACAACCATTCATGCTCACATGCACACCAACTGGCAATATAGAGTGACCAGTTACCTCAATAAACCATGATTTTGGTCTGTGGGAGGAAGCCAGAGAACTCGGAGAGAACCCAAGCAGGCACGAGGAGAACATACACACTTCACACAGAAGGGCCTCCGTCAGCCGGTGGGTTCAAACCCAGAACCATCTTGCTGACCACTGCTGCACCATGCCTCTTCATCATTATTTTAAGATAACGTTAAAATCATCTATATTCAGCAATTAAACATGTATTGTTGTTCACTATCATGGCCACTGTTTAGATGTTTTCCAAAGAGATGGAAAATTCTTGCAGAAGCTTCTACATTCATATTTCCCTGATGTGAGCAAAGACAGTTGTCCCCCTGAACTGAATACAGGCCTAGAGGAGGGATTGTGGCCGCAGCTTTGACAGTTTCGTTCATTTGTAAGGGCAGATACTAGTTACATGGTATTTTGTTGTTATATGGACCTGCCATGGGCTGTGTCCTTAATAAAGTCTGAATTTAAATCTTGCTATTAGAGGCAGAGCACATGGTCACACTGAGCCTGATAGCATCCTGCTACACAAGAGCAAAAAGACTCTGAACAACCCACTTTACAGTAGCTTTCCTTTCTAAATCTCTTTCTTATCTAACTTATCAAAATGAACAAACATCTTATACAGCAGCTTAGCTCGTTGAAAGAGTCACAAAACAAAAATGTATTGGGGGGAAAAGTGGAAAAGTCCACCGCTAACATCACTTAGCAGCCTAGACAGCTAATTACCAGTGTAGCTGCAGCACATTAAACAGCATGTAAACATAATTGCATAATGTCACTTTGGACCGATTAGATGCTGGTTCTGGTCGTTGCTCTTCAAAATCCCTCTTAGTGACACACTGTCTGTACAGGACTGGTAGCTACAGCGGTTTGTTGACTTTGTCTCCATTCGGTACAGGATGATATTTCCAGAAAACTGTTACTATTACATTAAAAAACATGTCGACATTTTGGATTGAAAGTGGTATAATTCTGCTGCCTCCCACTTCCACTCCTCCAGGGACAAATTGACCCTGTCTGTTTTGACTGTTCTTTCTTTCCTCCCTTCCTTCCTTCCATCTGTCCTTCCTCCCTCCTTCTCTCTTTCTTTCCTTCATTCCTCCCTTCCTTTTTTTCCTACCTCCCTCCTTCTCTCTTTCTTTCCTCACCCCTACCTTCCTCACTTCCTTCTTTCCTTCCTCCCTCCCTTCCTCTTTTCCTTTCTCCCTCCCTCCATCCTTCCTTCTTTCCTCTGTCCTTCATTCCTTTCCTTCCTCCCTTCCTTCTTTTATATCCTTCCTTCCTTCCTCCCTCTTTTCCTTCCTTCCTTTCTTCTTTCCTTCCTCCCTCCTTTCCTTCCTTCTTCGCTTCCTTCCTTCCCTCCTTCTTTCCTCCCTCCCTTCCTTCCTTCCTTCCTTCCTTCATCCTCCCTCCCTTCCCTCCTTCCTCCCTCCCTCCTTTCTCCCTTCCTTCCTTCCTCCCTCCTTTCCTTCCTTCTTCGCTTCCTTCCTTCCCTCCTTCTTTCCTCCCTCCCTTCCTTCCTTCCTCCCTCCTTTCCTTCCTTCTTCGCTTCCTTCCTTCCCTCCTTCTTTCCTCCCTCCCTTCCTTCCTTCCTTCCTTCCTTCATCCTCCCTCCCTTCCCTCCTTCCTCCCTCCCTCCTTTCTCCCTTCCTTCCTTCCTCCCTCCTTTCCTTCCTTCTTCGCTTCCTTCCTTCCCTCCTTCTTTCCTCCCTCCTTTCCTTCCTTCCTCCTCCCTTCCTTCCTTGACTCGAGGACAACAGGAAGGTTAAAACAAAGCTCAGCACTAGAGAACGTCCTTCTCTAAGTTTCTCACCACTGTTAAAAGTTAATGTGTTTGCAACTGTTAGAAAATCAAAAGCTTAAGAATTAACGTCCCACCTTTCTCGAAGGGGGAAGGATTCAGTCTTTGCAGGTTTCAGCCGGGCTGATTGTGCTCCATTCATTATCCTTCAAATAAGTCAGTGAGACAGGTTTAGTGGAGCGTTTGTACACGAATCAGCCACGAGTCAACTTCTATTCACTTGAGGTATTGCCAGTGAACTCTTGGACTGTGTGTGTATGTGTTCATTTACTTCTATCTTTGTGAGGAGCTTGAGTTTTAGACCTTGGTGTTTTTGAAAGTGAGGACATAGGCTACAGTGTTGTTTGTCTTTGGAAAGTGAAGTGAAGGGACATCCTAACCACTCTCGACTTGAAATTACATCTTTGGAAAGTAGAAACATTTGGCCAAAACCACACTTCGAAAGTTTAGCTGGACACAATTTGTTTTTTTTTTGGAAAGTAAGAAAACATCTTGGAAAGACATTCATTTTTCTTCTAAGGACATTTTTGGAAGAATTGGAGATTTTGAGTAGTCATCATTTCTTTTTGAGTGAGAAAATGTCAGTCACAGACACATTATTCACTGGCCAACACAGCCAAGTTTGACCACAATACATTTTATAACAATACATGTGTGTGTCCATGTGGTTTAGTTTAAATTTAAAGGGGTTAAAATGTGAAAATAAACGTATGAATAACTTGCACACAATTCTTATTTTGTGGATCCAACATCAAATTTCTGCTTTTAATCCATTTAGAGAGAATATATTAGAGGATTATGGTAAAAATGTCTAAATGGTGTAACCATAAAAACTTTGTACCAAATAATTCAACTTGCTTAAAAACAGTAAATTCTCAATAAAACACCATATCAACTAGTTTGGCATGATCTTACATTATAACTTTTATATTAAATAAAGCTAATGGAATACAATTGTTCTAAATATTACATTTACTCTGGTAACCATGGAGATCAAGTAATTATTAGTATAAGTCCACTTAAATACACTGTAGGTGGATAAAATATTTAATATTTATCATTCTTTTGTGGTTACACCATTTCACATTTTCAGGAGCATAAAGTCTTACTTTTGGTTAAAAATGGTGCAAATGTCTTTTTTAAGTTTCGTGGCGTCCTCCCGGGTCAAATTGACCCCGTCTGTTTTGACTGTTCCTTCTTTCCTCCCTTCCTTCCGTCTGTCCTTACTCAATCCCCCTTCCTTCCTTCTTTCCTTTCCTCATTCCTACCTTCCTTCCTTCATTTCCTTCCTCCCTCCTTTCATTCCTTCCTCCCTCCCTTCCTTCCTTCTTCCTCCCTTCCTTCCTTAACTTGAAGACAACACGATATCAGGAATTACATTTACTCGACCACCAGGGCGCTCCTAGGCAATGTTAGGTTAATGCTACAACCATGGCTAAATAAAGTTGTTTCAATATGTTATGAATAAGATATTAAAACACGTACATACTGTATATACCTGTGGTGTTTGCTCAGTATGGCACTTTAGATAAAAGCATCTCTGAAATGGCAGGTGGTGTTTCGGAGAGAGGTGGAGTTGTGTGTGCTGGTGCAGGTAATTATTTAACCCTCCTGTTGTCCTCGAGTCAAGGAAAGAAGGAAAGATGGAAGGAAAAATGGAAAGATGGAAGGAAGGAAAGAAAGAGAGAAGGAGGGAGGAAGGAAGGAAGGAAAGATGGAAGGATGGAAGGAAGGAAAGAAAGAGAGAAGGAGGGAGGAAGGAAGGAAGGAAAGATGGAAGGATGGAAGGAAGGGAGGAAGAAGGAAGGAAAGGAGGAAGGACGGATGGAAGGGAGGAAGAAGGAAGGAAGGAAAGATGGAAGGAAGGAAGGAAGGAAGGAAAGAAAGCTGGAAGGATGGAAGGAAGGAAAGAAAGATGGGAGGAAAGAAGGGAGGAAGGAAGGAAGAGAAGACAGATGGAAGGAAGGAAGGAAATATGGAAGGGAGGCAGAAGGAAGGAAAGGAGGGAGGAAGGAAGGAAAGGAAGGAGGGATGAAGGAAAGAAAGAAAGAAAGAAGGAGGGAGGAAGGAAGGAAGGAAAGAAGGAACAGTCAAAACAGACAGGGTCAATTTGACCCGGGAGGACGACACAAGGGTTAAGCTTTATTTTTTTCAGGAAATCTTAGTAAGACCTCATTACGCTTTGCAAATAATGATCTTTATATCACAAACACACACTCGGGATGACCTTCCAGCCCTGCGTGATCTCCAGACTTATTAATATCTATGTCTCTATTGGCGTTGTTTAAATAATACTTCTATGACTTTTAACAATATGTGTGCTCGGCAAAGGTCAGAAACAGGGTTTATTTTTATTCACAGATATAAGATAATGTGTTGCATGTGTGACATTTTCTTGGATGAGGTTCCAAAATACTAATGCACTATCTATTCATCCTAAAAGGACATCAAACCCATAAATCCAACCCACAGAATATAGAAAACAGGAAGGAAGCAGAAGTACTGAGGAGAAATGTCACCAAAGATTCATGAGATATCACTTTCTCTCTCTCCGTGGGTAAATCCCTCTCAAATTTAGAAAATCAGGGAGTTGAAGCTCTAATCTGTGTTGTTGAAGATGTATAACCTGAAGCTGGGGCACCGATGATAAATAAGTTGCTACTCTGACAGTAAAGTCTTGCAGAGTGCTTTTATTTACACATAAAAGGAGTTGTGATAGGCTGTGAGGCAGAAGTGGAGTCCTTATTGTACCACTCCCATTTCCCAATTTGAATCATGAACATTAAAAAAAAGCTGGAATGATATTATCAGGCACGAACTATTGAAGGACCCACAAGGCAGATGTCAGGAAATAAAGAGTTCAAGGGTTTTTAATTTAAATCAGAAACAGGCAGATAACCAATCCAACATGCAAAGGTATCCAAATTGGTGATAGGCAAAAGCAAAGGTCGACACACTGTAAGCCCGGATAAGTTGAGTTTACTTAAATTTATGGAAACCGGTTAACTTAAAAAAATTAAGTAATGTATCATGAAAACTTGAGTGAATTCAACTTAAATGCTTGGAAGGCTAAAATTGTTGTTTTGAGTTCATTACACTAAATACGAAGTTCATTTAACTTTGCACAATTACTCTATTTAATAAGTCCTAATCAGTTACATCCTAACAGCGCAAAAAACAGATTGCCAAAGAGAGGACATATTCATGCTAGTTAGATAGTGTTGCATTGTCCACCCAAAGAGTGGAAGACAAAGACTAAATACACTAGGAGAGGGAAGACAATGAGATACAGGTGCAGCACATTAGGGCGGGGCAGGCGATCACACAGGCGGGAAACTTGACAGGAAGTAGATCTGAAATGAGTGAATGGTGATAAGTGCGGGTTTTATAAGTTGTAATTATGAATAAAAAGATCAGATGTAATCCATTAAAAGTGATAATGGTGGGTTTAAAGGTTATTAAATATCTACTGACCATACTGGATTGAGACAACCAAAGTAAAGGAGTTTAAGGACTGATAAGATGGCTACTTAAAATCATCATGTTAATGCTATAAAAAAGTTTCACCATTTCTCAAGTTTCCCTTGCTTCTGTCATTCCCTCTGTTTAGACTGAAAGATATCTATTTGATTTAACTAACTGGGAAACTGAAGCTTCATATTAGCTTTAGACAAACTTTTCAATGCATTTTTAAAGAGAAGAAAGACCTGATCTGTGCATCACTGCTAGACAATACTGAATCATACACACTACAATGACTCCTATTGCCAGCAGCTCAGCTTTTATGCTTTGTTTTTTTTTAAATGCAAATACAGTCATATTACCATATAGCCATTAAAGTCTCAGGAAGGTATGAAATAATATATACTGCCCAGGCCTATGCTGCATTGATTCTCCTTATCTGTGTGTGTCTAACTGGATGGAAACACTGAAAGAAGTTTAAAAAAGCAGTGTCACAGTGCAAATCTTGCTTCGAATACAGCTTTACATTTCCTTAAAAAAGGACCTGCAGCAGTGCTTGCCTTTGAAGCTGCTACAGAAGTGGACTTTGCTTCCTACAACCTGCTGCATGGCAAATGATTGCTTCAGGACGGAGATAAGATCACACCTTTTAATCGCTGTGCATCATTACAGCGTCCCTAAACCAAGGCCGAGGAATGTAATCTCTTATCTTCCCGAAGAGCAGAAAAATCAATAAAAACATACAGTTTATCAAACCGAGACATGCAGAAGTTTTTATAGATACATCCTGTTGGAAGGTGTTGAATCATCAGTCATTTTTAATCTTCTCTCAGACGCTGCTCGGGTCAACTTCATCTTTTCTAACGGCTGCAATCCTTCTTTTTTCATGTGAAAGGAGACACCTGAGAAAAAAAATGCAATAAGGTAAAAACCTGAGTTTAATTCTGAAGTCTTGTGTACCAGTTATATAAAAACCTTCAATCATACAGAAAACATCTTATACTCTCTACTCAGTCAAGACCTTCGATCTCTAATGGTGAAACAAGTATTTCAGCTTTTGACAGTTTATTTTCTTCTCTGTTTATTACTGTTTTGTTTCTTGCCTTACAAAAAGAGTTAAATTCACCCAATTGACACAAACCTCCATCCAGCCAATTTAAATTCTATGTAATGAGGGTTTTGTAGCCTGGGTAAAACTCATGCTCTGATTCGAGCGACATTCCACTTCGCTCTGAAAGTTAGCATGGCCACCAAGACAAAATCTCCGCCTGAGATAGGGAACCAATCACAGAACAGGGAGGCGGACTCAAGACGATGATACCCGTAGAGCGACTCTGTTTACATCCAGCATGGCGGCCACGGAGGTGCAGCAACCAACAACAAAAACTTGCGCTACATGATTTCCTTCATAACAAGGATGTGTTCACACTGCTCCCTACAGGCTCTGAATACGTCATTGTGTATCGTTGTTATGATTGGCTGTAAGTTTGTCCAGTAGGGTACAGAAGCATTTGATTGACATCCGTTGATCCCGCCTCGAATATGAGGAAATGAACGGCTCCTTATGAGATTGAGGTAGGGTCAGGTGTTAGCCAGGCTAAAGGTTTTGAGGTATCAGCTCCTGAATTTCTATCTTTACCCAAGTATATATATATGAAGTTTCCTTTGTGATGGTCAAACCACTGAAATATCTAAATGATCTGTCCAGAAACACTGCTTACCCTGGATAATATGCAGACCTTTATGGACAGTTTATAGTCCAGTTGTCTGTTTGGTAGGAAAGAGTGTAGTGACACATTTTAACCCTTAGAAAGTTAATATCATACTTTTTGAAACATGTATGAACTATGTAGTTGAGTCATTGAAATATGTCTGATTATTGTAGTTATCATATAGTTAGATTATAGACATGAGTCATATAATCTACTATCTGTGTACAGCTTCATAGGCCCAAATCTTGCTGAGCTAAGCACTTTGGGGCACAGAGGTGTGACTTTTGAACATATATATGTCCATGTGGGTGTGTTTAGGGGTTGTAGCAGCAATACCATAAACTGTATATAAGAAATGGACGTAACATCCATGACGTCACCCATTCGTTTGTGGACTGCTGCTCAGAAGCCAATAGTTTCAGATCTGGGCAGCGCCATCTTGAAAATTTCAGGTGCATGCTGGGAAAAATAAAAACACAGATTCTACTTATATGGGCATCAGGAGGAGCATGAGGCGCCCTCCTGAACCTGTGAACCAATCAACCTGTCAATCACGACGTAGCCACGCCCTAATGCATACCCTGCTTTATCGTCAAATATAAAATCAGGGAGGCCAAAATGTCCCAAATGAACATCATACTGCATTGAAGAAGGCTTTAAACTAGCGATTGAGACCATAAACACATTTTGAAAACGTTTACTGAGGTTAGAAATCAAGTGAGAAGTTGGTGAATTCTCCATTGACTTGTATAGAGACGGAAGTCCTTTTGACACCAAAGCGGTCGCCCCCTGGTGGCCTTTTGATAGAATGCAGTTCTAAGTTACTTCCGCGTTGGCATCATTTCAGAGGACCGGAACTCCCCGCCTGAGCAATACACACTCATAGATTAGGGTGGAGTTAAAGGTGGAGCTTGAAGAACATGGGAGGAATTTGTTGTGTAAACCGATGAACCGGGCGTTTCGGGCGACTCAGGGTCTTATTGATGCTGTGAAGTTTGTCTTTGACACGAATTCCGATGTCTCCTCGTGGTTTCTGCTTGTCTGTTTGGATTTCGACTGTTGAGATGTGTACTCGGCTGATTGAAGGATTTTAAACACGGCAATAGTCATGAATAAACAGGTGTGCTTGCTCGTATTACCTGCAGACCTCACCAGAAAAACAGAAGCATCACTGATTCTTTCCAGTGTCTTAACACAGCACAGTGTATGTTACCTAACAAAAACCTCCAAATGCCCATAATAAATGTGTCTGAATCAAAGTCAGAAGTAGTGTGATGTTCAAGTGTAAAAAAAAAAGTCCCAATATCCGCAAAATTGAATAGACGTGGCGAAGTTGTCCATCGGATGTGAGCGTTTTGCTTAACAGGGAATCTACTCTTTGATCCACTGATGTTTAACCCTCCTGTTGTCCTCGAGTCAAGGAAGGAAGGGAGGGAGGGAGGGAGTAAGGAAGAAGGAAGGAAAGGAGGAAGGAAGGAGGGAAGGACGGAACGACGGAAGGAAGGAAGGAAGGAAGGAAGGAAGGAAGGAAAGAAGGAAGGGAAGAAGGAAAGAAGGAAGGGAAGAAGAAGGAAGGAAAAGAGGGAGGAAGGAAGGAAGGAAGGAAAGAAGGAAGGGAGGAAGAAGGAAGGAAAAGAGGAAGGGAGGAAGGAAGGTAGGAAAGAAGGACAGAGGAAAGAAGGAAGGGGGATGGAGGAAGGAAAGAAGGAAGGGAGGAAAGAGAGAGAGAGAGAGAAAGAAAGAGAGAAGGACGGAGGGAGGACAGACGGAAAGAAAAGAAGTAAGGAAGGAAGGAGGGAAGGAGGGAAGGAAAGAAGGAACAGTCAAAACAGACGGGGTCAATTTGACCCTGAAGACGACACAAAGGTTAAAAACTTAGAATTTTTAATTTTTTTTCAGACTGGCTCAAACCTCTGAAGCATAAAATTCACTTCTGAATGTAAGTATGACACAAATTAATATATTATTATGCCT
The DNA here is from genome assembly GCF_963691925.1 of Scomber scombrus. Taxonomy (NCBI): domain Eukaryota; kingdom Metazoa; phylum Chordata; class Actinopteri; order Scombriformes; family Scombridae; genus Scomber; species Scomber scombrus. The sequence continues at coordinate 30,235,098 of NC_084974.1, read as the reverse complement.
TTCACTTGATACTGTCTTCATGCAACTTCTTCTGTCACTTCTCTAAAAGCCTGTGCAGCAGGAGAAGAAATGAGTGCAGCCATGAAGGATTGGAAATGTGTCTGCAAAACAACAGATTACCTAAAGATCCTTTTTAAATCAACACTGAATCTCAATCATCAAACCTTTGACATGACTTTTCACTTCCCACAGTCAACACTGCTTTTCTTTATACCATAAAGCATCAAAATATAATCAATATAATAAAGAAGTAGCGCTTATTTTATTCATGACCACAACTGATCCCTCACCTTGAGCTGGTAGCTATAACTGAAATGTAACCATAGTAGCAGATAAGAAAACGCTCATGAATAATAGTCACACTGGTTCTCATGAAGCTGGTTGGAAGATGACAGACTTATTTAACCTTTGTGTCGTCCTCCCGAGTCAAATTGACCGCGTCTGTTTTGACTGTTCCTTCTTTCCTTCCTTCCTTCCTCCCTCCCTCCTTCTTTCTTTCTTTCCTACCTCCCTCCCTACTTCCTTCCTTCCTTCCTTCCTTCCTTCCTTCCTTCCTTCCTTCCTTCCTTCCTTCCTTCCTTCCTTCCTTCCTTCCTTCCTTCCTTCCATCCTTCCATCTTTCCTTCCTTCTTCCATCCTTCCATCTTTCCATTTTTCTTTCCATCCTTCCATATTTCCTTCCTTCCTTCTTCGTCCCTCCTTTCCTTCCTTCTTCCTCCCTTCCTTCCATCCTTCCATCTTTCCTTCCTTCCTTCCATCCTTCCATCTTTCCTTCCTTCCTTCCATCCTTCCATCTTTCGTTCCTTCCTTCCATCTTTCCATCTTTCCTTCCTTCCTCCCTTCCTTCCTTCCATCCTTCCATCTTTCGTTCCTTCCTTCCATCTTTCCATCTTTCCTTCCTTCCTCCCTTCCTTCCTTCCTTCCTTCCTTCCTTCCTTCCTTCCTTCCTTCCATCTTTCCTTCCTTCCTTCCTTCCTTCCTCCCTTCCTTCCTTCCTTCCTTCCTTCCTTCCTTCCTTCCTTCCTTCCATCTTTCCTTCCTTCCTTCCTTCCTTCCTTCCATCTTTCCTCCTTTCCTTGACTTGAGGACAACAGGAGGGTTAATAATAAACACTGACAGCATTTAGTCAACCAGTTATTCAGCAGCTAGTCTTTAAAAGCCGTCTTTTTATCTTTCAAATCACTGTGTTTGTCATCGAGGATCTCTAACTCATTTCATACCGAGACTCTTCATTTATTTCCACACCTCTGTTGCTTTATCGTTCTCTACCTTTCTCTTCTCGGCTTCACTCTCTCTGACTTCAAAGTGTCTGTTATAACAGGGTCCCTGACCTTGAGCGGTGCCAATAACAACCCTTTGAAACAGAAACTGGAAAGATCACACATTCCCGTTGTCACGCTCTCGCCCCGCACCTTTCTCTCTCTTTTTTAACCCCCCCCCACCACCCTCCCCCCCCTACCACTGCACCGACACTCAACTCTCATCCGCTCTGCTGTCAATCACCAGGCTGCTGCCTTCCAGCTGCAGCAGGTTTATAAAGCTACTTCTCTCACAGATGCAGAGTTTTAGAGAGTTTCTCCAGTTTTGTGACAGTGGACTGAGAGCTGATACCTTCACATGAAATGAATGACCTTAAAAGCTTAAAGCTTGGTGTTTGGGTTATGTTGTTGTGTTAATGCAAAAAAAAAAAGAAGCCAAGCAAGCTTTGTCCCACATGGTCAGATTGGTCTTACATGATGGTCTTACCACTGGAAGCATCAGCACAGAGGAGACCTGAAGGCAGGAACCTCTTGATCTTTCTCAAATGTCCTGCCTCAGTTTGTTATTTGACATGTTTGTCAGACTGTAATCTGAATGTAGTATTTACAAAACCTGGAGAAAGATTAACCCTCCTGTCGTCCTCCCGGGTCAAATTGACCCCATCTCTTTGACTGTTCTTTCTTTTCCTTCCTTCCTCCCTCTTTCTTTATTTTTTCCTTCGTTCTTCCCCTCCTTCCCTTTCTTTGCTCCCTCCTCCTTCCATACTTCTTTCCTCACTTCCTTCCTTCCCTCTTTCCTTCCTGTCTACTTTTCCTTTCTTCCGTCCGTCCTTCCTTCCTTCTTTCCTTCCTTCCTTCCTTCTTTCTTTTCCTCGTTTCCTTCCCCTCCCTCCCTCCTTACTCCTTTCATTCCTTCCTTCCATCCTTCCTTCCTTCCTTCCTTCTTTCCTCCCTTACTAATGGAACCCTAACCCTAACCGTTCCTCACTTTCTTTCTTCTTTCCTTCCCTTTTTGCTTCCTGTCTTCTTTTCCTTTCTTCCGTCCTTCCTTCCTTCCTTCCATCTTTCCTTCCTTCCCTTCCATCTTTCCTTCCTTGACCTGAGGACAATAGGAGGGTTTAAAACAGAACTTTTTTTTTTTAAAGGAATTCAAAAAATGGGTCAAAGCAGTGGTGTCATGTAATAGAAATCATACAACTTAGTGGGTCTTATGTCTTATAAATGGGGCCAAGAAAAAAGCCAAACAGGGAAAATTAACAATATTCTTATTTGTTAAATTATGTTTCTGATGTATTAGTGCATCAAATGATGTATAAGCCTAAAAACTAGTGTCCCAGATTAGAAAATCCACAAATTCTGAAAGCATTTGGCAACAAGGAACACTGATGTATGTGCCATTTTTCCCCTTTGAGTAAAATATCTAAAAATTGTCTTCTGTTTAACAAGGAAACATATTGAGGATTTCATAATGATATAAGGGTGATGATATAATATAATAATATGTAAGACATGACACAGTTAAAAAAACAAGCAGCATCAAAACATCAATACATCATAAACTCAAACAAAGCAGTGACAAACAATAATAAGTTAATACAATAATAATAAAATCATAATCAGTGCAAAAGTCAACCTTGGTGTAATCAGTAGAGTCAGGATCAGACTGATTATTCCAGTTTTAAAAGGTGCGTTTTTTCAAGATGTGATTTGAAGATGGAGACAGAGTCTAGTATTGTGAATATCTTGAGGGAGAAAGTGGTTGGTGAAGAACGGCTGAAAGCTGTGGGTGACTCCATCCTGACTTGGGCTGTTTTTTTTTTTTCTTTCTCTATCCCTGTGGTCACTCTCCTCTTTCCTATTGACTCTGTATGTTTCTCAAGTAGATTCATAAAGCTTCAGGATAGGCGTAAATATTCAACTTGTGCACGGATGCGCCCAGTGAGTCTAATCGCTCCTTTCCAGACAATGGAGCCAAATCCGCACGTTTTCCTTCTACTAAACCGGTGCAAATGGGACAAAAAGTTAGCGTGTAATTCACAAAGCAACCCGAGAAGTGTGAAATTCACTGCAAACTGTGCTGCCAAACAAGCGGCGCCATGGTGCGGTTGTGCCATATGCATGTATGTAAATTGCATAATGTTCATACAATCGGTGCAAAATTGGTTCCTTTTTATGCAAATAAGCCTTGTTGGTGAAAAAGACCAGCGCTAATTGCTACATGCAGTTAGTAGTGTCTTCAGAGAGTTAGTGTTAGATGAGCACACACTCATTCCTCTCTCTCTCTCTCTCTCTCTCTTCTCTCATCTCTCTCTCTCTCTCTCTCTCTCTTCTCATCTCTCTCTCTCTCTCTCTCTCTCTCTGTCTTTTCAGATCTTAAAGCTTGTGAAGCTTGAATGATATTGAATTGATATTGAACGATATCAAGGGTGAAATCTTCAGTCAGACATTGGGGGCTTGGTGAGGGGAGGGTGGCGTCTCTTATCTGGGACTTTCATCTACTTTAAAAAAATAAAAATGTCCCGACAGCTCTGATGGAGCTCAGGGTTCGTGCATAAGTTCTGCATCAGTACAAACAATCCCAGCATACTAACCTGAATCTGTGTGTAACAGCTGATCTGTGTAGAATGTGCAGCAGAAAACAGAACATTAATTATCGTCAGATCCTGACCGATCCGGTGTTAATGAAGTTACCGCTGCTGTGCCTCATGCGTAAATGTGCACAGCCTCTTTCTTTGGAGACGGACTTATCGTTTCAGCTGCTGTGTGAAGCTGCAGCCAGCTGTGGGCAACAAACAGAACATCTGTACTGATTGTTGTAACATTGCTATATTCTGACAATCTGACATTTCAGTAGATTATGTTAGATATGCAAAATATTAGACAATTAAAAGAAGCAAAATGCATGAAAGTTGGTTTGTGATGGTGGAGAGCTCTCTCTCTCTCTCTTTGTGTGTGTGTTTGTGTGTGTTTGTGTGTGTGTGTGTGTTTAGCTCTGGTTAATTAAAAGACACACAACTTGAAGCTTTTGTGCTCTGTGCAGTTTTTCATTAGGGACAAATCTGTGAACAAAAAAATAAGAAGAAAAGCCTTAAAACACTTGTATGTGCTCCACTCACTCAAAACAAGGGGAAATCGCACTCAGTTTGCACTCACTCAGCACTCGAAATGGTATGTTTGTGTTTGTGCTGCATATCATTAACACTAAATCTTTTGTGCATAGACCCTTAAAACAGGCAGAATTCAGGTGCAAATGCTGCATAATTCATGCTGCTATTAGCGGGCGTAATCCATTCTTGGTGGATTTGATCCTTTGTATGTCATTATTCTGCATCTAAAATTTACTGCACCTTCTGTCACAACACAGTTAAGACTCTTGTTATAAGATTTGACTGTTAATGGTCTGAAGATGTGACAAAAACACAAACTACTGATGTATGTTGTGAATGTACAAGCATGTTAATCAACAGTGATTCCAGCAGCTAGAACAATCAGACTGTTAGTTGTGCTGCTACTACGGTAATTACGGTAGCTTAAAGGCACTTGTTCGGTTTTGATTGGGCTGCCGTAATTACTGTATTAGCAGTGCAACTTAATTTCCACAGTAAACTGAGCATCTCCAACACCACCAGAGTCGAGTTGAGACAACCAGAGAATAGACTGGATATACTTTAAATGACATGGATGTATGTTTTGTGTGTATTTAGGCCTGTTTGCTCAAAGCAGTGTCGTTTTTCGGACTACTTTGATCATAAATGCCTTGTTCATGAAAAACTGTGCCCTGTTATATATGTTTGTTGTATTTTCTTTTGATGCACTTTTAGTTTCTGCTGTTGACACTTTTTTGTCTAGTCAGCCATAAAAGCCAGTGTTGCTCCTGCTGATGGTCTTGGTTTTTTTCCTCAAGCATTAAATCAACTTTTTTCCCACATAGAAAAACTGTCTGAAATCCATTGAAGCAGACAGAAATGGACACTTTACATGACCTCACTATACACTGAATCACTTCCACATCATCCACATCAAAACAAATGAGGTTAAAAGAAAAACAGATATTTGCTCACATGAGAATATGTCATTCTCTGCCATCCTATCTGTCAGCTTACAGAGTCGCTTTGCAGTTGCATCACCTTGTAAAAGCTTCCTGTACTCACAGCACGGTTTACAAGTGAATTTATATCTTCAGGACAAAACAAGGCTCTCATAAAAACTACAGTCCTGAACTTGTGAAACTTCTCCTGCTGTTAAAGATTTGATGAAACCACATAAATAATCTGCAACATATAAACCAATATATTATTCAAAAGACTCAATCTATTATGCTAATGAGAAAGCAGACATACAGTGAATTATAATGTGGATTAACTGGACTGGATTCTGGACTTTAAAAACATTTCTCTGAGGCTTTACCATCCAAATATCCTTTCTGCATCTCTGGAAATATCCCAGTCTTATTTTAAAGCAACGAAGATTACATTACCTGCAAATACATGTTCATATGTTTTGGTGTATCTAGGAGCAAAAATCCCATACTACCTCTTTAACCCTCCTGTTGTCCTCAGGTCAAGGAAGGAAGGAAGGAAGGAAGGAAGGAAGGAAGGAAGGAAAGAAGGAAGGAAGGAAGGAAGGAAGGAAGGAATGAGGAAGGAAGGAAGGAAGGGAGGAAAAGAGGAAAGGAGTAAGGAGAGGAGGAAGGGAGGAAGGAAGTGAGGAAAGAAGTATGGAAGGAGGAGGGATCAAATAAAGAGGGAAGCAGGGGAAGAACGAAGGAAAAATTAAAGAAAGAGGGGGGGAGGAAGGAAAGAAGGAACAGTCAAAAGAGACGGGGTCAATTTGACCCGGGAGGACGACAGGAGGGTTAAGTTCAGACTGCGTTTTGGTTTTGAGAAGGATCTTTTGGCGATTGCAACAGTCAAAGCTAGAGTAAGAATTAGTTTAATAGTTGTGGCTACATTAAACATACTTGACAATAAGTAGCTTTGTCTTATGAAAAATTATGCCAAATCTTGACCTGAGCCTTGCTTGAGTTCCTTCATGGCGGACACTAATGCACATTTTAATAAGCACTTATTCCGACAAAACCCACAGATAAGTTATCATTGTTTTTGGCAGCTAGGGCACTAACATAAGTTCTTACTGGTATATAAACCCAAACCACCTTGCCACCTCTTTCATGCCACACAACCTGCATGTCACCTGTGCAATGGCGGTGTCTACAGCTGCTTAAAATACTGACATTTTGAGGCACTCCTCCACATTCAATAACCTTTCCTCCTCACATAACTCATCAAAATGTCTCTTGGCGCGCCTAGCAATGAGGAAGGAAGACTGGCCAAGATTTTCTTTAACCCTCCTGTTGTCCTAGAGTCAAGGAAGGAAAGGAGGGAGGGAGGGAGGAAGGAAGGAAGGAAGGGAGGAAGAAGGAAGGAAAGGAGGGAGGGAGGGAGGAAGGAAGGAAGGGAGTAAGGAAAAAGGAAGGAAAGGAGGGAGGAAGGAAGGAGGGAAGGAAGGGAAGGAAGGTAGGAGGGAGGGAGGGAGGGAGGGAGGGAGAAAGGAAAAGAGGAAGGGAGGAAGGAAGGAATGAAGGACAGAGGAAAGAAGGAAGGTAATGGGGAGGAAAGAAAGAGGGAAGGAGGGAGGGAGGAAAGAAGGAAGGAAGGGAGGAAGGAAGGAACAAAGGAAGGAAGGAAGGAGGGAAGGAAAGAAGGAAGGAAGGAAGGACAGAAGGAAGGAAGAAAGGGGGATGGAGGGAGAAAAGAAGGAAGGAAGGTCAGAAGGAAGGAAGAAAGGAAAGAGAGAGGAAGGAAAGAAAGAGAGAAGGAGGGAGGTCAATTTGACCCGGGAGGACGACACGAAGGTTAAAGTTGTGAAACTCCTCTCCTGAGTGAAGCGAGGGGTCTCAGATGCAAAAATATCAATGTTATGTTTTTGGATATGTTGTGAAGTTATAATTTTACCTTGTAGCACTGTTTGGAGGACAAATTCAGGATTCTGACTGCTATTTTTTGAGTCACAGCACACTGGGGTTACTGGATCAAAGCTGTCAGCGCAAACCAAGCTAACACTACCGGGGCGTCTCCCTTATCTATATTGTATTTTTCCTGTCAGATACCGTCTTTACAGTCAGGTAGGCCTGTTTCATCCACGTCGACCTCAGCAGTTGCCTTCTAAATCTTCCTGTCTGGCTCTCTGTGGCTGCAACATTTCACAAAAAAAAAAAAAAAAAGTGATGTTATGTTAATTTAACATACATTTTTTTATTGCAGCCTGCATTTTTATTCATGAAATGATCTGTATTTATGAGTCTTTTGTGGCAGTATATTTTTCTCTGTATGTACATTGAACTAGCTGCTTTGATACCATAGTACAAAGACTAATACTCTAGGAATGTGAAAACGTTTCTGTGAGAAACTAATTAACTAAACTAACTATAATCATATGACTAACTTGTATAAAATGATGTATTGGTGAAATTACTTGAGCACAGTTAACTCTTTATCTCGACAGTGTTATAGAGTGATTTCTATAGAAAAAGCATCTATCTTAATATATTTCATTTTCAAAGTGATGTTACTCAGTTATCCGTCCATCCATCCATTTTTTTCCGCTAGCAATGTAACCCAAACATCCTGCTCCCTAGCAACGCTCGTCACCTCCTCCTGAGGGATCCCGAGGTATTACCAGGCCAGAAGAGATATATAATCCCCCCCCCCCCCCCCCAGCGTGCCAAACCACCTCAGCTGGCTCCTTTCGATGTGGAGGAGCAGCAGCTCTACTCGTAGCTTCCCCCAGATGTCTGAGCTCCTGACCCTATCTCTAAGCAGTGGCGTGCACAGACTTTTTGAAGTGCCGGTGCGAAAAGAAAAAAAAGGGCACATACAGCGCCTTTTTGCCACCCAAGAGGGCAGTTTATCATGTTTTAACCAACCAAGGGGGCAGTTTATCATATTTTAACCAGCCAAGAGGGCAGTTTATCATGTTTTAACCAGCCAAGGGGGCAGTTTATCATGTTTTAGCCAACCAAGAGGGCAGTTTATCATGTTTTAACCAGCCAAGAGGGCAGTTTATCATGTTTTAACCAGCCAAGAGGGCAGTTTATCATGTTTTAACCAGCCAAGAGGGCAGTTTATCATGTTTTAACCAGCCAAGAGGGCAGTTTATCATGTTTTAACCAACCAAGGGGGCAGTTTATCATGTTTTAACCAGCCAAGAAGGCAGTTTAGTGTCTTTTTTTCCACCCAAGAGGGCAGTTTATCATGTTTTAACCAGCCAAGAGGGCAGTTTATCATGTTTTAACCAGCCAAGAAGGCAGTTTAGTGTGTTTTTTCCACCCAAGAGGGCAGTTTATCATGTTTTAACCAGCCAAGAAGGCAGTTTAGTGTGTTTTTTCCACCCAAGAGGGCAGTTTATCATGTTTTAACCAGCCAAGAAGGCAGTTTAGTGTCTTTTTTTCCACCCAAGATGACAGTTTATCATGTTTTAACCAGCCAAGGAGGCAGTTTAGTGTGTTTTTTTCACCCAAGAGGGCACTTAAGCACGCATTTTGGCTCCCAAGAGGGCGATCGCTCTCTCTAAGCCTGAGCCCAGAAACTCTCTGGAGGAAACTCATTCTTGCTGCTTGTATCAGCGATCTCATTCTTTCAGTCATTACCCAAAGCTTGTGACCATAGGTGAGGGTTGGGATGTAGGTCGACCGGTAAATTGAGAGCTTTGCCTTCTATTTGCAGCTTAATGTATCAATTGGATTAAACGTCTCATCAAAAAAAAGGACCATCAGTGTCTCTCTTTTTTTTTCTTTGTTTTTTTTTGTTGCTAATATTGGCTCTAAAAATACAGACAATATTATGATTAACACCTTAATTGGCTAAATTGACACTAATTGATTTGATATTTAACAGAGCAGGGGTCAGCACAGATAATAAAAACACCATCAGCTGTCTTGTCTTTGGTTGTTATGAAGGCCTTTTGATAGGCTGGAGTAGTAGTCATACTTACGTGGGTTCATCCATATGATTAACCCTCCTGTCGTCCTCCCGGGTCAAATGGACCCCAACTCTTTTGACTGTTCCTTCTTTCTTTCTTTCCTCCCTCTTTCTTTAATTTTTCCTTCAATCTTCCCCTCCTTCCCTCTTTCTTTGCTCCCTCCTCCTTCCATACTTCTTACCTCACTTCCTTCCTTCCTTCTCTCCTTATTCCCTTCCTCTTTTCCTCCCTCCCTTCCTCCTTACTCTTTTCCTTCCTTCCTTCCTTCCTCTTTTCATTCCTTCCTTCACTCCTTCTCCCTCCCTCCTTACTCCTTTCCTTCCTTCCTTCCTTCCTCCTTTCCTTCTTTCTCTCCTTAGTCCCTTCCTCTTTTCCTCCCTCCCTTCCTCCCTTACTCTTTTCCTTCCTTCCTTCCTTCCTTCCTTCCTTCCTTCCTTCCTTCATTCCTTCATTCCTCCCTCCTTACTCCTTTCCTTCCTTCACTCCTTCTCCCTCCCTCCTTACTCCTTTCCTTCCTCCTGTCCTTCCTTGACCTGAGGACAACAGGAGGGTTAAAGTACTTTATGCCGCTCCGTCAGTAATGGTCTTAACAGGCGAGATTTGCTCCTCACTTTTTCCCATTCTGAGATCGTCTAGACCGGTCCGCCCCTCGAGTCCAGGGCTTTTTCACCTTTGCACCTTTCTTTTTTTCCTCCCTCTTTCTTTAATTTTTCCTTCAATCTTCCCCTCCTTCCCTCTTTCTTTGCTCCCTCCTCCTTCCATACTTCTTACCTCACTGCCTTCCTTCCTTCTCTCCTTATTCCGTTCCTCTTTTCCTCCCTCCCTTCCTCATACTCTTTTCCTTCCTTCCTTCCTTCCTTCCTTCCTTCCTTCCTTCCTTCCTCCTTACTCATTTCCTTCCTTCTCTCCTTAGTCCCTTCCTCTTTTCCTCCCTCCCTTCCTCCTTACTCTTTTCCTTCCTTCCTTCCTTCCTTCCTTCCTTCCTTCCTTCTCCCTCCCTCCTTACTCCTTTCCTTCCTTCCTTCCTTCCTTCCTTCCTTCCTCCTTACTCCTTTCCTTCTTTCTCTCCTTAGTCCCTTCCTCTTTTCCACCCTCCCTTCCTCCTTACTCTTTTCCTTCCTTCCTTCCTTCCTTCCTTCCTTCCTTCCTTCCTTCCTTCCTTCCTTCCTTCCTTCCTTCCTTCCTTCATTCCTCCCTCCTTACTCCTTTCCTTCCTTCCTTCCTTCCTTCCTTCTCCCTCCCTCCTTACTCCTTTCCTTCCTCCTGTCCTTCCTTGACCTGAGGACAACAGGAGGGTTAAAGTACGTTATGCCGCTCCGTCAGTAATGGTCTTAACAGGCGAGATTTGCTCCTCACTTTTTCCCATTCTGAGATCGTCTAGACCGGTCCGCCCCTTGAGTCCAGGGCTTTTTCACCTTTGCACCTTTCTTTTTTTCCTCCCTCTTTCTTTAATTTTTCCTTCAATCTTCCCCTCCTTCCCTCTTTCTTTGCTCCCTCCTCCTTCCATACTTATTACCTCACTGCCTTCCTTCCTTCTCTCCTTATTCCGTTCCTCTTTTCCTCCCTCCCTTCCTCATACTCTTTTCCTTCCTTCCTTCCTTCCTTCCTTCCTTCCTTCCTTCCTTCCTTCCTTCCTCCTTACTCATTTCCTTCCTTCTTTCCTTAGTCCCTTCCTCTTTTCCTCCCTCCCTTCCTCCTTACTCTTTTCCTTCCTTCCTTCCTTCCTTCCTTCCTTCCTTCTCCCTCCCTCCTTACTCCTTTCCTTCCTTCCTTCCTTCCTTCCTTCCTCCTTACTCCTTTCCTTCTTTCTCTCCTTAGTCCCTTCCTCTTTTCCACCCTCCCTTCCTCCTTACTCTTTTCCTTCCTTCCTTCCTTCCTTCCTTCCTTCCTTCCTTCCTTCCTTCCTTCCTTCCTTCCTTCCTTCCTCCTCCCTCCTTACTCCTTTCCTTCCTTCCTTCCTTCCTTCCTTCTCCCTCCCTCCTTACTCCTTTCCTTCCTCCTGTCCTTCCTTGACCTGAGGACAACAGGAGGGTTAAAGTACTTTATGCCGCTCCGTCAGTAATGGTCTTAACAGGCGAAATTTGCTTCTCACCTTTTCCCATTCTGACATCGTCTAGACCGGTCCGCCCCTCGAGTCCAGGGCTCTTTCACCTTTGCACTCAAGCCATTGGCTCAATTTATAAGACGGAATAGTAGCCCCATATCTACACGAGTCACGCTTCATCACATTGACCTTTATACGGAAGATGTACTGATTTTTATGCAAAACCTCTCAAGGTCTGTAAGACTTTGGCAATCTACCAGGTTTAAAATTTATTGGCCCAAATCTGCCTTTTTATTCCTTAACAAGGCTGCCAAATCCGCTATTCACCCTGCAGACGCTCCCATGCTCAATTAAATTCAAATCAGTGTCAAAATATCCGCAACCCTAAACCAGACTGAGAAGCATAATTGTATAAGAAGCCAGTGTTTCAATATCAAAATGAAAGTATTACCCAGAGTCTAAGTTGTCAGATTGATGCTCCTCTTACCCCTCAACCCCCTCATGGTCAATGGTGGAAACTTCACTTAGTAATCTCTACATTTAAATGGAACAATAAGCAAACTGAGGAGGCTGGATGGGGGGCTAGCAGTTCCACATCTTAAAATTATACTTTACTTAAGCAAACTGCTCTGTTTCGCCAAGAGTTTTATCTTAAACTATATTAAAATAGGTCCAAAATTCACATCAAAAGTCACATTTTAATCAGTATGTTTTGACTACATTTATTGGATAAACCAGCAAAAAAACAGCGCCAGGTTTAGGGACACCATTTTTACCAACATACTATTTCATTTGAGTTGATTTCAGAATCGTATTTTAACTTCAAATTCACTCAAATCAAGCCGAAATGTTTCCACACAGAAAATTAGAGCATGCTCAAGACTCGTATGACAGATCTGAATTTGTAAATTTTGTTCAAATCTTAAAGAAAATTCAAAGTAAGAGAAAATGAATAGACAAATGTTGGTAAATCACTTACATGTGCTTCTTAAAGATCTGTTCGTATATAAGCTTCTTACATGAATCCCAATGATTTTAAGAAGAAGCATGCAACTGCAGTTTTTGTCAGTTTGCACAACAGTCCATCCACCAGCTCTAACCCTGATGTCTCGTCTCATACGTCAGCCAAAAAAAACCTCCAACTTCAGGTCACAACATTGCCCTTCTAGATCAGAAGAGTACACTTGGCCTCAGCACACAGGCTGGTTGTCCACTCGCTTCGAGCCACTTAGCCTCCGACTTGCCATATCAACTTAACCGAAGACGATTTGATTTGATCTGTGAGGAACATTTCACAGAATTTAAAGAAAGGGGGAGGTTTTGTTAACACACTCAGGATGAAACAAAGGGACACATGTAGAAGTCAAGACAACACCGAGCCTTTCTCTCTTAGTGTGATGACACATCTTTCAACTCACTTCACCAACTGTGAATGTGCTCTAAGGGCCTGATTTACTAAGATCCCAAATAGTGGGTACTGAATTGCGTGCATGGTTCAATAGATTGCGCGTCTCGTTTGCGTGCGTTTTGCAGGTGATCTACTAAGAATAACTGCGTAAATGAAAACAGGTGCAACAGGTGCAGACAGCAGTATTTAAATGAGGGTTTTGTGTCTTTATGGAGAGTTTGGACGAGCAGAAATCTGCAAGAGCAAAATGAAATGTTATCAGGTTCTAGTGGAAGAGGTTAACTAATATATTGACTTATAACAAGAACTAATATTACCAGAGAAACAAACATATGGGAGAGTATTAGTGACGAAGTCAATGTTAGTAAAACCACAAATATTCCACTTAAAAAATATTAACACAGGTGGAAAAACCTGTGTGTTTTCTGTCATTGTGCCTCCGTCTCCTCGTCTCCATAGTAACAGCAGGTTAATACCTGCCCTTCGAAGGTATTATTTATAGACGCAGTTAGCGTCAGAAATAATACCTTCAGATTTGGTAAATCAGAATGCGTGTGCTAAATAACATATTTATATTTTCTCCTCCCTGTATTTTGCGCACTGGGGTTGAAACGCCTCATATTACATTCATTACGGTAAACGTACTAAATGGACAGCGCTTTTTTTTTACACACACAGAATTTTAGTAAATCAGGCCCTAAGTGTACAGGTTGGTAGTTTCAGTGCAATAACATTGGTTAGATGCAATAACACCCCTAGTAGGCTCGACTCCGTCTAACAGAAGGAGCTAAACTTGGAGAAAAATGAGTCAGCATTCGTATCATTTTACAGCTGTCATGCACTAATTTACTTGCAGCACGCTCCTTTTTAAATCAGTGGAGGTATTTTGCATTTTTGGTTCAGCTTCAGGAAACACCACCTGTATAACTCTGAGACCTGCTGTTCTGATCTTTTTTTTTCTTTTGACATTTTTCAGTTTTAGTTGGCTTTACTTCATCAGACACATGTCACATCAATGTCTCCGAACTTTCCTCTCAGCACATTATCAGCACCGAGAGTTCTCAGAAAAAAAAAAGTTAGGTTTTAAATGATGAGCAGGTTTCCTTTGGGGAAAGATGAAGTCATTTTAATAAGAGGGTTTCATATCATGTTTATATGAAGCACATTTATCAGCTTTCACAGTCAGATGCAGCTACTGTGTTGACTTTTGTTTTCAGTCCAAGTTTTCATTAACCTTCCTGTCGTCCTCCCGGGTCAAATTGACCCCGTCTGTATTGACTGTTCCTTCTTTCCTCCCTTCCTTCCTTGCTTCTGCCCTTCCTTCCTTCCCTCCTTCCTTTCCTTCCTCCCTTACTCCTTTCCTTCCTTTCCTCCCTCCCTTTCCTCCTCCCTTCCTTCCTTCCTCCCTTCCTTCCCTTCCTTCCTTCCCTCTTTCCTCTCTCCCAAATTTCTTTCCATCTTCCTCCCTTCCTTCGCTTCCTTCCTTCCCTCTTCCCTCCCTCCCTCCTTTCCTTCCATCTTCTTCCCTTCCTTCCTTCCCTCTTTCCTCCCTCCCTCCTTTCCTTCCATCTTCCTCCCTTCCTTCCTTCCTTACTCCCTCTTTTCCTTCCTTCTTCCTTCCTTCTTCCTTCCATCCTCCTTTCTTCCTCCTTTCCTTCCTTTTTTCTCCCTTCCTTCCTTCTTTCCTTCCTCCCTCATTTCCTCCCTTTCCTACTCCTTTCCTTCCTTTCCTCCCTCCCTTCGTCCACCCTTGCTTCCTCCCTTCCTTCCCTTCCTTCCTTCCCTCTTTCCTCCCTCCCTCCTTTCCTTCCATCTTCCTCTTTTCCTTCCTTCTTCCTTCCATCCTCCTTTCTTCCTCCTTTCCTTCCTTTTTTATCTCTTCCTTCCTTCTTCCCTCTTTCCCTCCCTTCCTTCCCTTCTTTCCTTCCTCCTTTCCTTCCTTCTTCCTCCCTTCCTTCCTTCGTTCTCCCTTCCTTCCTTCTTTCTCCCATCCTTCCTTCCTTGACTCGATCCATCAGTGAGTCAGAGTGATAAAAGTTTGAAAACTTGGTTGGAAAGCTACAGATTGAATACATTTGTATGACATATGATCACATTACAGGTGTCTTTGGTCTAATTCCAACTGGCTTAGCACCTGAGACCTGAGACAGGTAGAGTCAGTATAATCCTGTCTGCTACGGTCCTATTACACCATTTCTTCCGATAGAGTTTAATTATCCTTGGGTCTATTTTCACTCGCTCTGTTGTTTTTTGTTTTACTTTTTTTTACTATTTTTTCATGAATGAATGCATTTTTTATGAATGTGTATAACATATTTGAACCCATGAAAATGTGCAATCTGTTCACAGTGTGCAGCTTCATTAAGTCAAAGTTGGATTATGAATCTAAGCCTGGTTTGTTTTAAGAATGATTTCACCTAATAAATTCAGTGATGAAGTACCGCAATTTACTTCTGTTGTGTACACATTTCATCATGTCTTAATACAGCAGCGCGTTGTGGTCCAATGGGTTTGTGCTCTGATTGTTTTAGTGTATAAATAATAAAGAGGACTGACACAGTTGCAAAATGCAGCTTCAGCGTTGTAACTTTATTTGTAGTTGTGGTGTTTTTTAGTAGCAACTTTGCTTTTAACAAGGATTTAGAAAATGTTTAAAGGGGCCATGTTATGTTTTTCTGTAACTTATAAACTGTTATAATGTCGGATATGTGTGCTTAACCAATCAGAACATACTGGACTCATTGGGAGGAGAGCCTTAACCTTTGTGTCGTCCTCCCGGGTCAAATTGACCCTGTCTCTTTTGACTGTTCCTTCTGTCCTTCCTCCCTCCCTCTTCTCTCTTTCTTTCCTTCCTCATCCCCCTTTCTTCCTTCCTTCTGTCCTTCCTTCCTTCCTTCCTTCCTTCCTTCCTTCCTCCATTTTTCCTTCCTTCTGTCCTTCCTTCATCCCTCCCTCCTTCTTTCTTTCCTTCCCCCCTACCTTCCTCCCTTCCTTCTTTCCTCTGTCCTTCTTTCTTTCCTTCATCCCTTTCTCCCTCCCTCCTACCTTCCTTCCTTCCTTCTTTCCTCCGTCCTTTCTTCCTTCCTATCCTTCCTCCCTTCCATCTTTCCTTTCCTCCCTTCCTTCTTCCCTCCTTTCCTTCCTTCCTTCCCTCCTTCCTCCTTTCCTTCCTTCTTCCCTTTCCTCCGTTCCTTCCTCCCTCCTTTCCTTCCTTCCTCCCTCCTTTCCCTCCTTTCCTTCCTTCCTTCCTTCCTTCCTTCCTTCCTTCCTTCCCTCCTTTCCTTCCTTCTTCCTCCCTTTCTTCCTCGACTCGAGGACAACCGAAGGGTTAAAAAGACAGAAGCTACAGTTGCCTGTTTCAGAAGGAGGCTGCATAAACGGACCAGTATAAGATAAATATGTTTTTAACTGTAAATCATGCAAGATTATTTCAGTAGAGCCCCATAATATAAATATAAACCTGCATACATCCTGTTTAAAAACTTAACTAAAAGCCAGTGGCCTCAAGTTCATTATACCCAACATTACAGAAGAACAATATCAAAAAGCTTCACCATTGATTTATCTGCTGATTATTCTCTCGATTGATATTTTGGTGTATAACAATTCAGTTTACAATCATGTGATATACAGAAAATAAGCAAATTCTCGGATAGGAGACACGATTGTCACTCTCGATAAGAAAATGTTCAACCGATTATCAAAATAGTTATTGTTGAATAAATTGAATTAAGCCTTAAACAGGCAATGTGCACCAGAAGTTACATATTTACATATATTTGTTTTATAAATGTTTCATCTTCTCGGGAACACAAAAGTTGCTCATTAAATTTCATCACAATCCTAAATAAACCCTCGGATAGGAGAGGCAGAAACCTAGAATGATTTTCACTCTTGTTTAGAAAATGATGAATCAATTATCAAAATAAATGTTGCTTAATTTTCAATTTGGTTAACCTTTGTGTCGTCCTCCCGGGACTGTTCCTTCTTTCCTCCCTTCCTTCTCTCTTTCTTTCCTTCCTTTCTCTTTTCTCCCTTCCTTCTTTCCTCCCTCCATCCCCTTTTCTTCCTTCCTTCTGTCCTTCCTTCCTTCCTCTTCCCTCCTTCTTTCTTTCCTCCCCCTACCTTCCCTTTCCTTCTTTCCTCTGTCCTTCTTCCTTCCTTCCTCTTTTTCTTTCCTTCCTACCTTTCTTCTTCCTTCCTTCCCTCCCTCCCTCCTCCTCCCTCCTTCCTTCTTTCCTCTGTCCTTCCTCTCCTTCCTTCCTTCCTTCCTTCCTTCCTTCCTTCCCCCTCCCTCTTTTCATTCCTTCCTTTCCTTCCTTCCTTCCTTCTCTCCTTCCTTCCTCCCTCCCTCCCTTCCCTCCCTCCTTTCCTTCCTTCTTCCTCCCTCCTTTCCTTCCTTCTTCCTCCCTTCCTTCCTTTACTCGAGGACAACAGGAGGGTTAAATGTTCTTGCATTAATTGAAAGTGTAAAGTTGCACTATTGTCCCAAACGTCAAATTAAATGGTTCATCTTCTTGGTAACACGACAGTTGCTCATTACATATCATTATAATCCTATATTCAGATTTGGATATTTCTTGTGTCCTTGTGGATATTTTGGCTCGATGGCGTTGACAGAGAAAAAGGTGAGGAGGTCACCTGACATTAAACATTTAAATATAATCACTGCTTTTGGAGATACCATTTCATTGTGCCAATGTGTTATTCATACAGAATATTTAACATGAATATGCAAACTAGGCTACATTTCACTGAGGTCTGGCTGGTGGTTGTTAAGATATGTGTGAGCGTCTCCCTTGTAACCAATGCAATAACACTGAGCTCCACATTTCATTCGGCCGTTAATGGACACATTAATTTTAAATCAATGTTTATGTTTTATAATCCCTGTATTTTAATGACGCCATTATTTAGAATTCATGATTGTGAGGCAGAGATTGCATAGTTGTGTCCCTCCATTCAACCTGCAGTAATGAGACTACTCTCTCCCTATTAACCCGGCACTTTTTATCGCTTTCATGAGCTCTGAATGCAGCGCCGGCACCTCGTCGGCTAAGAATATAAAACACACAAACAACACAGAGTCTCTGACTTTCACAATATTTGGTTTGGAGAAACACAAACCATCAAATTGACCCCGTCTGTTTGACTGTTCCTTCTTTCCTCCCTTCCTTCCTTCCTTCCGTCTGTCCTTCCTCCTCCTTCTCTCTTTCTTTCCTTCATCTCTCTTTCCTCCCTTCCTTCTTTCCTTCTCCATCCCCCTTTCTCCTTCCTTCTGTCCTTCTTTCCTCCTTCCATCCTTCTTTCCTTCCCTCCTTCCTTCCTCCCTGCCTCCTTCTCTCTTTCTTTCCTCCCCTTACCTTCTCCCTTCCTCTTTTCCTTTCTCCTTCCCTCATACCTTCCTTCTTTCCTTCTTTCCTCCGTCCTTCCTTCCTTTCCTTCCTCCCTTCCTTCTTTCCATTTCTCCCTCCTTCCTCCCTCCCTCCCTCCTTTCCTTCCATCCTTCCTTCCTCCCTTCCTTTCCTTCTTCTTTCCTCCTTTCCTTCCTTCTTCCTCCCTTCCATCCTTCCTTCCTCCCTCCTCCTCCTTCCTTCCTCCTTTCCTTCACTTCTTCCTCCCTTCCTTCCTTGACTCGAGGACAACAGGAGAGCTAATTTAGCTTCATCTGCATATTTCTGAACACATTTTGGAGACATTCGTGGCTTTCTATATTTTATGTTTGGAAATCATATTACCTATATTGAATGTTTTTGGAAAGGCGGAGAAGCTTTCATTTGTTTTGTTGTGATTGTATTAAGATAACAGGAATTGTGTTAATCCCTGAGGGAGAACATGCCACTATCCAAACACAACAAGGTGCATTCATGTTTCCTGTTTCCAGTATACATAAGATATTATATGAAGTTACATGCTTGTGTGCAGAAAGCATATCCTATTATTAAATTCCACTCAAACCCATATAATGTGACCTCTCCATTCTTATTTCCACAGCGGTAATTATACTGTTAGCAGCTCGAGCCCCAAACACATCCAGCGGTGAACAGTGAGGAAGGTCAGAACCATTAACATCTGTGTTTGATTTTTTAAAATTTAAAATGTGTCAGCTTTCATTGTGTTTCTCTGTGACTTTTCCAGTCCTGCATTTCTATAAATTAGTAATCCTAATTAAGAGAAATGGTGGTTATAAATGTGTGTGTGCTACAGTTTGTTGGTCTTAGCCACAATTTCTGTCGCAGGAACTTTTCCCAGTGACTTCCTGTGTTTCCACCAGAGGAACCAGCGTCTGAATGAAGTTCCAGGAAGATTGTTTTACACCCACAAAGAACCTACGAAGGGGCTTCTCCCTCCCTCCCTCCTACCTTCTTCCTTCCTTCCTTCCTTTCTCCCTCCCTCCTTCCCTCCCTCCCTCCCTCCTACCTTCTTTCCTTCCTTCCTTTCCTTTCTCCCTCCCTCCTTCCCTCCCTCCCCCCTTCCTTCTTTCCTCCCTCCTCCTACCTTCCTTTCCTTCCTCCCTCCCTCCCTCCTTCTTCCCTTCACTCCTTCCTTCTTTCCTCCCTTCTTTCCTCCGTCCTTCCTTCTTTCCTTCCTCCCTTCCTTCTTTCCTTCCTCCCTCCCTCCTTTCCTTCCTTCTTCCTCCCTTCCTTCCTTGACTCGAGGACAACAGGAGGGTTAAGCTCTCATATAGTCGTTAAGGTCTCAATCTAGTAAACAACAGCTTCCTCGAACATCTATAGTTGACATAATAGTAGGCTTGTGCAGAGTGTGCACGTCTCAGAGTAGAAAGTGCATGTGTGTGTGTGTGTGTGTGTGTGTGTGTGTGTGTGTGTGTGTGTGTGTAGTGAGAGGTGTCCTAGCCTTTCCCGAGCGCAGTGTATATCAGCGGGAGTTTTACTGATAATGACGGCTCTCCAGCGGCTTGTTTTAGCCTAACGAGAGCTGTAACCCACGGCGACTTAAAACCACTGCTTTTTTAGCCTAGCGATACGAAGCCCTGACAAGCTCTCTTTAGAGCTGTAATCCTCCGCTTTAAGAGTACGACCGGTGCCAGCCACCATATCATTAAAAGAAGCTCCAAGACATGCTGATGCGGCCGTCACACTACTCCCACTTTCATGTTTGCGTTGGACTTTGAGGTTTCAGCACATAATGACAGGAAGGATCACGTTTTCAGCATGTAAGGTCCTTGCAAGATGTTAATCCTCGAGGTTCCTTCCTTTTTTTTTCGTTTTCAGTTTTGTCTGTTTGTGCTCACTGCATCACAATTTCTGCAAGGTCTGCTTAAAGTGAGCAGTGTGGGTGGTGCTCTGATGTCATCTTCTATGGAGGAAGTATTAGTGCCTATAGGTGTCGCTGTTTCCTGTTTCCCCGTTTTTTCCATTTATTCTCACCAAACCAAGGATGTTAAACATATCAGTAAGTGTGCATGGAAGTGACTTTCAGTGTAGAGTTTAACCCTCCTGTTGTCCTCGAGTCAAGGAAGGAAGGGAGGTAGAAGGAAGGAAGGAGGGAGGAAGGAAGGATGGAAGAAAGGAAAAGAGGAAGGAAGGAAGTAAGGGAGGAAGAAGAAGGAAAGAGGGAGGAAGGAAGGAAGGGAGGAAGAAGGAAGGAAAGGAGGGAGGAAGAAGGAAGGAAAAGAGGGAGGAAGGAAGGAAGGAAAAGAGGAAGGAAGGAAGGGAGGAAGAAGGAAGAAAGGAAGAAAGGAGGGAGGAAAGAAAGAGAGAAGGGGAAGGAAGGAAGGAAAAGAGGAAGAAGGAAGGAAGGAAGGGAGGAAAGAGAGAGGAAGGAAAGAAAGAGAGAAGGAGGGAGGGAAGAAGGACAGACGGAAGAAAAGAAGGAAGGGAGGGTGAGTTTTCTCTCATTACCTTCACAGTTTATTTCATATCTGAATCTCTTGTGGACAAGATCTAAAAAAAAAAAAAATGGGGGCACAGCATCCGTTCACACCGAGAACTGAAGTCACATTGGCATCAGCTCCCTCTTTCATGCTTTACAACCAGCGTCTCTTTCATCAGTTTTTTTAGTAGCTGACAGCTGACTGGTAACATTAAATCTTATTATGCAGGTGCAGCAGCTGGCCTTTATAACCTGACATTTATCTGCTGATTCTCACATGCAAACTCTATTTCCTTTCATTAAAAACCGTCTCCATATGTGCTCTATTTTTGATATGTTTTAACTTCACTATGATCTAAGTTCATGTATATATTATATTTTGATTTATTTCTTTTACCTTTATTTTACCAGGAGGTTCCATTAACATAAAAGCTCTATTTTACACAAGAGAAGAGCAGCTATTTAACCACAGGCTTCCATCACCACATCATTTATGATGGCTTTAAATTCATCAATGGAGATGAATGTGTTTAGTTTTAGAGAAAGTTCTCAGTCGTTCTCCCAAAAGTATCGTCATGGCTGCTCAGACTTTCAACCCTTAACCTTTGTGTCGTCCTCCTGGGTCAAATTGACCCTGTCTGTTTTGACTGTTCCTTCTTTCCTCCCTTCCTTCCTTCCGTCTGTCGTTCCTCCTCTCTCTTTCCTCCCTTCCGTCTTTTCTCTTCCATCCCCCTTTCTTCCATCCTTCTGTCCTTCCTTCCTCCCTCCTTCCTTCTTCTTTCCTTCCTTCCTTCCTTCCTCCCTTCTTTCCTTCCCTTCCTGCTTCCTTCTCTCTTTCTTCCCTCCCCTTTACTTTCCTACCTTCCTCCCTTCCTCTTTTCCTTTCTCCCTCCCTCCCTCCCTCCTTCCCTCCTTCTTTCCTCCCTCCCTTTCCTTCCTTCTTCCTCCCTTCCATCTTTCCTTCCTCCCTCCCTTCCCTCCTTCCTTCCCTCCTACTTTCCTTTCCTTCCTTCCTCCCTTGACTCGAGGACAACAGGCGGGTTAAGTGATAATCACAAGTTTACATGTATTACACAGTTCTTTACGCCTCGCCAACAGCTGATGTGTGTTATCAATGTTTCATAAAAACTACAAACCAAATGTTGCAGCATGATCACAGACTGTGTGCTTCTCACGACACACAGACGCAGCAACATCTGAAGCAGATTACCTTGACATCTTTACATATATCTCATAAATTATCTCAAAGCAAGGACATTTCCATTTCTGCTAAAAACTCTCCTGTCTCTGCTTCTGTAATGAGTCACTTTCTCATACGTGACATTTACAAAAGAACAACTTCTCTCAGGAAAGTCGAGCTGTTTTTAACTTGAAGCACCGAAGAGGAAGCAGAAACGCAGCAGAGGACAAGGTGCCATTGGAGGCAGGTGAGTCTGCTCATCCCTGAGGAGGGTTGCAAGCGTTGGTCCATCAATTAGTATAATCGAATGAAGGCAACAGCCAAATGGTGCTGAGCCTTATGTTTGAATTACAAACATTAGACTAGAAAATGAGTCATGCTACGATCTATGTTATCTTAACCTCCTGTTGTCCTCGAGTCAAGGAAGGAAGGGAGGAAGAAGGAAGGATGGAAAGGAGGAAAAAGGAAGGAAATGAGGGAGGAAGGAAGGGAGGAAAGGAAGGAAGGAAGGACATAGGAAAGAAGGAAGGAAGGAAAGGAGGGAGGTAGGAAGGGAGGAAAGACAGGAAGGAAGGAAGGAAGGAAGGAAGGGAGGAAAGAAGGAAGGAAAGGAAGGAGGAAGGAAGGGAGGAAAGGAAAGAATGAAGGAGAGAGGTAGTAAGGAAAGAAGGACAGAGGAAATAAGGAAGGGAGGAGGAAAGAGAGAGAGAAGGAGGGAGGGAGGAGGGAAGAAAGGGGATGGAGGGAGGGAAAGAAGGAAGGGAGGAAAGAGAGAGAAAGGGGGAAGGGAGGAAGGAAGGAAGGACGGAGGAAAGAAGGAAGGAAGGAAAGGAGGGAGGAAGGAAGGACAGAAGGAAGGAAAAAAGGGGGAAGGAGAAGGAAAGAAGGAGAAAAGGAGGAGGGAGGAAGAACAGACTGAAGGAAGGAAGGAAGGAAGGAAGGAAGAAGGAAGGAAGGAAGGAAGGAAGGAAGGAAGGAAGGAAGGAAGGAAGGAAGGAAGGAAGGAAGGAAGGAAGGAAGGAAGGAAAGAAGGAACGGTCAAAACAGACGGGAGGACGACACAAAGGTTAAATATTCGAATTATTCATAAAGCAAATTTGACCATTAGACAGTTTGTGGACTCCAGCAACACACACAGTAACCATGTATCTGTGGACTGTGTGTGTGTGTGTGTGTGTGTGTGTGTGTGTGTGTGTGTGTGTGTGATAACCCAGAGTGTTTCAGACCTTACCAGGAACTTACCAGGAAGTCGTATATCTGCTGTGTCTGTGCAAATGTTTGGAAATGTTCAAAGGTTTGTTCCACACACACACACACACACACACACACACACACACACACACACAGGTGCATCCTCGCCTCAATCTCCACCACTAAAAAGTGATTTTCACATCAGTTTTCATCTGCTTGCATCCTTCTATTGACCGTGTGATGCAATCAGCATATAAACAGAAGACACTTGTACTTTTAAAGTGTCTCCAAAATATCTTGAGCACAATTCCTTAAAAAAGCCTCATGAATGGATATTTATCAAAAAAGAGTTTATGTTGAAAATGGTCTCAATAAGGCTCTTCTGTGGTTTGGAGATTTGTTCCACCTCTATGTCCTCATCTTAACTAACCTGTCTGATCCATTGTCACGCAGCTTTATCTGAGCTGCATGTTTGCTGTGTAAAGATCTGTCCTTCTACAAATCTAATATTTCATGCTGAAGAAGAAGAGCTACAGGCGACAGGCATTGTGTAGTAGGCAGGCGGGGAGTTCCGGGCCTCTGAAATGATGCCAACGCGGAAGTAACTTAAAACTGCGTTCTATCAAAAGGCCACCAGGGGGCGACCGTTTTGGTGTCAAAAGGACTTCCGTCTCTATACAAGTCAATGGAGAATTCACCAACTTCTCACTTGATTTGTAACCTCAGTAAATGTTTTCAAAATGTGTTTATGGTCTCAATCGCTAGTTTAAAGCCTTCTTCAATGCAGTATGATGTTCATTTGGGACATTTTGGCCTCCCTGATTTTATATGTGACGATAAAGCAGGGTATGCATTAGGGCGTGGCTACGTCGTGATTGACAGGTTGATTGGTTCACAGGTTCAGGAGGGCGACTCATGCTCCTCCTGATGCCCATATAAGTAGAATCACTGTTTTTATTTTTCCGGCATGCACCTGACATTTTCAAGATGGCGCTGCTCAGATCCGATACTATTGGCTTCCGGCAGCAGTCCACAAACCAATGGGTGACGTCACGGATGTTACATCCATTTCTTATATACAGTCTATGGTAGTAGGGCGATAAGGAAAGAATCAAATATCACATTATTTTTGACCAAATACCTCAATATCCATATTTTGACAATATTGTAGGGATAACTATCGGTGCTTTCCTAAAATATTGAATATCAGAGATTACATGTTTACTGTAATGAAGCCTTTTATTCCATATCACCATATTACATCATTCAAAATCTAAGACCTAGTGTGTACTGTTCATGCCAACCAGTGAATGTCTGTCAAGTCTTATCATACAGAAAACCACTCATGGCTTGTAGATAGATAGATAGTTCAAAGCATGAATCTCAACCCTGCAAAAAAGAAGCAGTATTATAGATCTAAACTGGTGCCTTAAACTCTGTTGTAGTTTGTTCTTGATCATTGGGGTTTATTAGCCTCTTATCTTTGGGCCTGTGCCTCCTAACTGCCCAGATAAATAAAGCAAACTAGCCTGAACGCACTAGAGTATTCATCCAGTGCTGCAGAAGTTGTGACCTTTTCTGCTGAGTCTCTCCACACAGTGCCACACAGTCCTGGCTCTTTAAGCTGGCTATGATCCATAGAGGAGCCCTGTGGCTCAACCTCTGTAATTATACTCTCTCTGTGTTTCTGGAGCTCGCCCTATCACTCTCTGTCAGCCTTTTCTTTCACTTTCACACTTCTTCTTCTTATTTTTTTGCTCTGTTATGCTTCCCCTCCCTTGTCATTTTTTCCATTCCTCTCTCTTCTGATCCAAACTTTCTTTTATCCTCTGTTTGTCTTTGTTTCCCTCTTTTCCCCCTCTCTCTCTTCCCCTCTCTCTCAGCCTCTCTCCATCCCTCTGCTCTGCCACTCTCTCCCTTTTCCCTCCCTCATCCCTCTGCTCTGTCTCCTGCAGATTAATTACACTCTAATATATGCACAGCTCTCCTCCCAGGGAATCCTCCTCCACATCTACCACTCCAACTCTTGGTGCTGAATAATGGAGCTCGCTTCATTCGCAGCACGGGGCAGCCGCATGGGTGGAGCTGCAACCTCAAAGGATGCATACCAGAATAGATGAGAATCTGTCTGTCAAGTTTGGGCTTTGGACGGAGATATGTGATATATTTGTTTGTGTTTTTTCTCTCTGCATTCGTGTAAACAAATAAACAAGATGTAAATAAGATTGTTCTCTTTTGTTTCTGTCTTGTCTTGTGTCTCCTCTTTTGTCACCACAATTCATGTAATTGAAATAAAAAAGGGTGATTAAAAGAAGGTCAGCTGTTCACATCCTGCCTGAGATTTCAGTTTGTGTTTCATTTTTAAAGGTTTGCGCGTGTGTGTTTTCTGTTGTTTTTACTGCCTGTGTTTTCCCGCCCTTGTTAATTCTCTCATGTGCTTCACCTGTGTCTTATTTTACTCACCTGTGTCCTGTTGTGTAATCATCCCTTTTATATGTAATTCTTGGTTTTCTATTCTGTCTCTGTTGAGTCATCTGTTTTATTTTCACCTGTTTTTGTTCAGTTTTTCTCTTGTCTTGCATCTTTTTTTTTACTCAGTTGTAGAATAAAGGTTTGTTTTTTCAGCTTTAATCAGCCGTGTTTGCAGTCTCGTGCAACTGGATCTACCTGCTGATCACATCACCTGTCCACAAAGACAACAGTTGCACCAGCGCTACCGAGCTACTGCTATTATTAAATTGAACTCTTTGGAAAACACTGGTGTGTATGCATGTGAATGGGTGAATGAGGGTTAAATTTGACCCATTTTAACATTTGAGAGCTGTAAAAACACACAGTGAAACATTTATTTTAGCCAGATGTGTCATAATATGATCCACAGTAATCAAAAATGGAAATAAAATGCATCATTTTTAGTATTTGTGCAGTTGATGCACATTTTCATAAATGGAAATGTACAATGTTGACATGTGCTTATTAAAAAAATTCAAAAATCAGCATTAAAACTTAAATGTTGTCGTATTTATCATATTCTATCAAATGTTCTGGACCATAAAATAGTGATTGTGAATGTCTTTTTTTCCATAAGATTAATCAAACATTTATTAATGACTGATGGGGAATTAATGAACGTGAACTGATGTAGAGACTAATTATGAGTCAGAATATGAACAATATGTTTTTAATTTAAGTGCTTTGGATTAAAAGAGCTGTAGACTGTCAGGAAGAGAGGTTGCAGTATAGCATGATGCTTCTATGGCCCTTATGATTACTTCACATTAGTTTATGATAACATGCAGTATAAAGCTGTGCAGTGTTGTTGGAATCGGTGGACAAAGCTACTGTAATGTGTTGTTAGAATAAGAAATAAGAACGGAAATGAAAGACTTAGTGAGCCAAGAATGGAGCCTTGAGGAACCTCAATGTGTCTGAATGATATGGCTTCTTCACTATAGCCTTCATACAGGAGTAAAACTGGAAAACCAACACAGTAATTTACAAAATGATGAGCTATGAAACCATTACAGGCTTCTGCAATGTGAAATAGACAAATGATCTAACTCCTGTTTCAAACTTTTCTTCATCAGTAGTTCTGATGACTATTTTTGTATCACCTCTAAACTCATGAGATACAAGATCAGACAGACAGCTTCAAAGTTAGAAATGCAAATCACACATTGTTATTCACCTGTCTGGATTTCCTCACTTTGTCGCCTTGTCGTGTGTTTTGGGGGTTTGAGCCCTAAAGTGAACTGCATACCAACAAGTTATGGAAATCAGTATCA
Organism: Scomber scombrus; assembly: GCF_963691925.1. NCBI lineage: Eukaryota > Metazoa > Chordata > Actinopteri > Scombriformes > Scombridae > Scomber > Scomber scombrus. The sequence goes on along the minus strand of NC_084974.1, from coordinate 30,208,415 downwards.
GCCACCAGCCAGATGCCAGTGAATTCGTTTTAGCCTAACAGACACAGCGGCTGACGGATCGAGAGTCTCTGCTGAAGTTCATATCAGTTAGTTTTAGCTTGTATGTGATTGTAATGTTGCTGTCTGTGTCGCTATGTGCAGCATGTGTGTGTGCAAAGAGTCAGATATCGATTGGTGCATCTCTACCAACAGCTTTATTGTAGGAACCACACATGTATAATTGGAAAGGACCATGACCGAATGCTACAATGAGAGTATCTGCATCATACAAAGAAAACAGCTGCAATGAGTGTGTGCGTGTGTGCATGTGTGTGTGAGTGCATGTGTGTGTGCATGTGTGTGTGTGCATGTGTGTGTGCATGTGTGTGTGTGCATGTGTGTGTGAGTGCATGTGTGTGTGCATGTGTGTGTGTGCATGTGTGTGTGTGCATGTGTGTAATAATATGTGGTAAATTATTAAAGTTGTGATGTTGAAGACTGTTAAAGTTTTAATATAAAATACAGACACCTACACAGCGCTGTACTGTACATCCACTTTGTTTTTGTGCATTTTGAAGTGAGTACAGTGTGTGTGTGTGTGTGTGTGTGTGTGTGTGTGTGTGTGTGTGTGTGTGTGTGTGTGTGTGAGAGAGAGCATTAAACATGGATAACCATAAGTGAATAAATATTTAATTAATACACTTTATGGATTTTTTTTTTTCTTTTCATAGCAAGACTAAAGTCAGATGTGTGATTATAACATCCAGCATCCTTTCCAAAAGTTAATTTCCTATATTGATGCCAACACCTTCAAACCCCACTTCCTACCTCAATGTCTTCAGCATCTTATAATATCATTTAGGTAAATTACATTTATGTTTATTGTTGTTATTTATCTTTGCATTGTTATTGTATATTATCTCTTATAGTTGAAGTCTTAAGATAAGCCAGACTGGGTTTCTACCTCACCTGCACATGTTTTATTTTTGTTGTGATTTTTTTTTATATTTCTCTGAATTCTATTTATTATTATATATTTATTTATTTGTACACAGTTGCTTTTGTTTTCTCTTGCGTTTAAAAAAAAATAGGGGGTTCGCAGACCGCTAGTGGTCCACGTAATAAAATATAGCTTTGTGCTCTCTCATCTCGACCTGGTGTCACCTAACTATTAGTCATATTTGCCCAATACTACCACTATTATCAATACTGAGATTTCTATTATTATTTCTATAGCTAGGTATTTATGTTCTTGTTGTTGTGTTTGTCCGTCTCTCTCTCTCTCTCTCTCTCTCTCTCTCTCTCTCTCTCTCTCTCCTCTCTCTCTCTCTCTCTCTCTCTCTCTCTGTCTCTCTCTCTGTCTCTCTTGCTCTCTCTCTCTCTCTCTCTCTCTCTCTCTCTCTCTCTCTCTCTCTCTCTCTCTCTCTCTCTCTCTCTCTCTCTCTCTCTCTCAACCCAACAGGTCAAAGAGTCAATATAAAGAGGATTACATCATATTCATGTTGATTGTGCATGCAGCTGTAATAATGTAATGAAATGTCATAATGAAGTAATGGCTAATGCAATTCCTGTTTCTGTCAAATCATTTGATTTATTTTCTTTCTTTTTTTTGTTCAAGATTTCCATATGTAAAAAAAGTTGTTCTGTTTCTTAAAAGCTGACATTTGCTTCCATTTACAGACATGTTTCCTCTCTGATTCACTGTAACTTTGAGGTAGACTGTAGGCTGATCTGCAGCATAATGGGCTGCTTTTGACATTTTCCTTCTTCAGTTTTTATGTCTCTCTACTTTATGAAGTCTGTGTCGCCAGTGGACCCTGTTTAATATAGAAGACACTATAGAGTTTAATATTGCACTCTAATGGTATTTTCATCATCCAACATTCAGCTGGAGTTTTGACATACTTGAATAATACAGGTGGAGACGAGTTAATCAATCTAAGCCCAGTAAAGAACTTTAAAGAACTTAAAGAACTTTAAAGAAATTAGACAGTTTGATTCAGATCGATTATTTCTGCTCATAACCTCAAGATTTCTTTGCTTGTTCAGATCTATTTAACCCTCCTGTTGTCCTTGAGTCAAGGAAGGAAGGGAGGAAGAAGGAAAGAAGGAAGGAAGAAGGAAGGAAAGGAGGGAGGAAGACGGAAGGAGAGGAAGGAAGACGGAAAGAAAGGAGGGAGGAAAGGAAAGAAGGGAGGAAGGAAGGTAGGAGGGAGGAAGGAAAGAAGAAGGAAGGAAAGGAGGGAGGAAAAAGAAGGAAGGAGGGAGGGTGGGAGGGAGAAAGGAAATAGGAAGGAAGGAAAGAAGGACAGTGGAAGGGAGGAAGGTAGGGGGAGGAAAGAAAGAGAGAAGGAGGGAGGGAAGAAAGAAGGAAGGAAAGAAGGAAGGACAGAAGAAGGAAGAAAGGGGGATGGAGGAAGGAAAGAAGGATGGGAGGAAATAGAGAGGACGGAAAGAAATAGAGAAGGAGGGAAGGAGGAAGGACAGATGGAAGGAAGGAAGGGAGGAAAGAAGGAACAGTCAAAACAGACGGGGTCAGTTAGACTCGGGAGGACGACACGAAGGTTAAATGAGTTTTTAGATGTTCCAACTTACTCCCATTAAAAACAACCTCAACTTCTCTCTAGAAATACTCAGATAAACGTGTTTTCAGCCAATCATAATGGTCTAAATTGCTCAATCAGACCTTGTATATAGCGTTCTGTTGGGATTTGAAGAAAGTAGCTTTGACGTCTGCTGCGTGGAAATGATTGACAGCTGTGATCGACAGTCACAAATCACTACGTCCATCTTTATTTACGGAGTAAGGAGCAACACAGAGCTGAACAACTGCAATCAGTGAGAGAAGAAGCTCCATCATACAGCTGTGTGATGAGATTGTTTTTATATAGAATTAGCAGTGATGAGCTAAACACACTTTTCACTTCCTGCTTTATGAATGTCTTGTTACATTGCTCCCATTATTTTCTTTCCATTGTTCAGTCAGGGTGTTAAACATCATTCTCGACTGGTTTGTCTTTGTGTTGTTGCCGTTGTCCTCGAGTCAAGGAAGGAAGGAAGGAAGGAAGGAAGGAAGGAAGGAAAGATGGAAGGATGGAAGGAAGGAAGGAAAGGAGGAAGGAAGGAAGGAAGGAAGGAAAGATGGAAGGATGGAAGGAAGGAAGGAGGGAGGAAAAAAGGATCGAGGAGGGAGGGAGAAAGGAAAAGAGGAAGGGAGGAAAGAAGGACAGAGGAAAGAAAGAAGGGAGGAAGGAAAGAAAGGAAGGAAGGAAGGAAGGATGGAAAGGAGAAAGAAGAAGGAAAGGAGGAAAAAAGGATGGAAGGGAGGAAGAACAAAGGAAAGGAGGGAGGAAGGAAGGGAGGAAAGGAAGGAAGGAAGGAATGATGGAAGGGAGAAGAAGGAAGGAAAGGACGGAGGAAGGGAAGGAAGGAAGTAAGGAAGGAAAGGAGGGAGGGAGGGAGGAAGGAAGGGAGGAAAGGAAGGAGGGAAAGAAGGAAGGATGGAAGGAAGGAGGGAGGAAAAAAAGGATCGAGGGAGGGAGAAAGGAAAAGAGGAAGGGAGGAAGATGGACAGAGGAAAGAAAGAAGGGAGGAAGGAAAGGAAGGAAGGAAGGATGGAAGGGAGAAAGAAGAAGGAAAGGAGGAAAGAAGGATGGAAGGGAGGAAGAACAAAGGAAAGGAGGGAGGAAAGAAGGGAGGAAAGGAAGGAAGGAAGGAATGATGGAAGGGAGTAGAAGGAAGGAAAGGACGGAGGAAGGGAAGGAAGGAAGGAAGGAAGGAAGGAAAGGAGGGAGGAAGGAAGGGAGGAAAGGAAGGAGGGAAAGAAGGAAGGAAGGATGGAAGGATGGAAGGAAGGAAGGAAGGAAGGAATGATGGAAGGGAGGAAGAAGAAGGAAAGGAGGAAGGGAGGATGGAAGGGGGAAGAAAGAAGGAAAGCAGGGAGGAAGGGAAGGAAGGAGGGAAGGAAGGAAGGAAGGAAGGGAGGAAAGAAGGAACAGTCAAAACAGACGGGGTCAATTGGACCCGACATGAAGGTTAAAAGTCACTAAAGGATTAAACCAAACGGTCCAACTTGGAAAAGCTGTTTAAAAAACTTAAAATATATCAAAGAGCAAATAAATTCATAATATGCATGACTCACTTTCCCTCTAACTCCTCTCTCTCTCTCTCTCTCTCTTTCTCTCTCTCTCTCTCTCTCTCTCTCTCTCTCTCTCTCTCTCTCTCTCTCTCTCTCTCTCTCTCTCTCTCTCTCTCTCTCTCTCTCTCTCTCTCTCTCTCTTTGATACTTTTATACACAACAGAAGAAGGAAAGCAGCAGGAAATGTAAACTTTATCTTTTCATCTGAACATGAAGCTTTTTTGTTCTTTTCTTTGTTAATAAGAACCAGACCTGAATACCGATGAGTCCGCCCCACTAATAATCCCGTTACACTGCTATTGACGGCTCTGACAAATGTATCAGCAGTGTAAGAACCATCTGCTTAACCAGAATATGAGTGTTGACGATGGTGTTATCTGTGTGATTGCAGAGAGATTAGAAAGTTTGGTAAATATTGATTCTAAGTGAGGATTATTGCATGATTTTGCAGCTTTATCATCTCTCTCATGTAGTAAATAATTTAAATTTTAATCTAACTCTCTCCACTGCATTGGTTGGAGCAAATCTTTGTTTTCTCCTTTAAATTCCCCAATAAATAAAATAATGCATATAGTACAATATAATAACTACCAATGTCTTAAATTTAAACTCTAAACTTATTCGGAGTAAGGCAGGATAATTATTGATACCAAAATCAGGTTAAATAAATAAAGAAAATAATAATAAATGCAATAATTCAAAATTAATATTGGTAGAAAGGCAAATGGATTGTACTTATATAGCGCTTTTCTAGTCGTTATTATCACTCAAAGCGCTTTTACATTACATGTCTCATTCACCCATTCTCATGAATTTTCATTAATTTACCATCTATTTATTTTTCTATTCATACAAGCCTAATACGTCATCAGAGGTAATGTTACAGGCACCAAGACGAACATTAACAGCATATTCACACACACACACACACACACACACACACACACACACACACACACACACACACACACACACACACACACACACACACACACACACACACACACACACACACACACACACACAGCTGACACACACACACACCAGCATCATTAGTCATGCATATGAATAGAGGTAAACCCGCACAAACATGCTCAGTAAAGTTAAAAATGAAACCTGAACACAGCCTGGCTCAGCGGTCACATGAACCAAACACACACACACAGATAAGCAACTCAGCAACATTGTTCACTCAACACAAACTATACCCAATACAATAAGAAAACAATAATATTGAAATAGGCAACAGGTTATTATAGTCTAAAATAGTCAATTAGCTTACTAATAATAATAATAATAATAAATCACATTTATATAGCGCTTTATGTGGTACTCAAAGTCGCTTTACATTTCCCTATTAAAACTATGCAAACAAATCTTTATTATTCGTGTGAGGGTTAAAAAACAAAAACAGAGGTTAAAACATGAAGAATACGGAGGGGGGGTTGGTGGGGAAGGCTAGTGTAAAAAGTGGAGAGGGTTGGGGAGATTTTGATGTGAGGGAGGATGGGGTGGGGGCAGCAACTGAGAAAAGGCCCGATTACCCCCGAAGTCCGGCCCTTTGTCCGGGGGGTCTTGCAGCAGGTTGGCAGAGACGGACCTGAGGGATCGGGAGGGGGGCGTGGTGATGAAGGAGGTCAGCAAGGTAGGTGGGGGGGGGGGGGGCTAAGTTGTTGAGGGCCTTGTAGGTGGTGAGAAGGATTTTAAAGTTGATTCGGTGTTTAATTGGAAGCCAGTGAAGTTCACGGAGGACAGGTGTGATATGTTCTCTGGAGCGGGTACCGGTGAGGAGGCGTGCAGCAGAGTTCTGGACTACTATTGATGATTACAGCAGGAGACGACAGGGCTTGGTGTTGAACACTGATATTATTTTATATTATAGTCCAACGTTTTATTTTAAAGTAGAGCAGGGACAAAGAGTTCAGTCTGTGCGTCATCACTGATGCTCTGATGCTAGTTTTCATCCGACTGACAGTTGAACATTATAGAGTATTTTAACAACTGCTGCTGACGGGAAAAGGCTGAATTAACAGCCACATATATGTGTTATTACTACTTGGTACAGGAGTAGGTGGGTTGAGAATGATGGCTGAACTTGACCTGAATATTCTTCCTCCTCCTCCTCCTCCTCCTCATGGTGTCCTTTTTCTGACTGCTTTGTTTTGCCATGTTTTTTTCTCATCTTACCCTCTGTTGTCCTCAAGTCAAGGTAGAAAGGATGGGAGGGAAGAAGAAGGAAGGAAAGGAGGGAGGAAGAAGGAAGGAAGGAAAGGAGAGGAGGAAGGGAGGAAAGAAAGGAGGGAGGTAGAAGGAAGGAAGGGAGGAAGATGGAAAGAAAGGAGGGAGGAAGAAGGAGGGAAGGAGAAGGACGGAGGAAAAGAAGGAAGGAAGGAGGGAGGGAAAAAGGAAAAGATGGAGGAAAGAAGGAAGGAAGGAAGTGAGGGAGGAAGACGGAAAGAAATGAGGGAGGAATGAAGGAAGGAAGGAAGGGAGGAAGAAGGAGGGAAGGGAGGAAGGAAAGGTAGGAAAGAAGGACGGAGGAAAGAAGAAGGAAGGAAGGAGGGAAGGAAAAGGAAAAGAAGGAGGAAAGAAGGACAGAGTAAAGAAGGAAGGGAGGAAGGTAGGGGGCCGGAAAGAAAGAGAGAAGGAGGGAGGGAGGAAGGAAGGAAGGAAGGAAGGAAGGAAGGAAGGAAAGGAAGGAAGGAAGGAAAGAGGGAAGGAAAGAGGGAAGGAAAGAGGGAAGGAAAGAAGGAGGATTCCTAAACATGACTAAACAAGAAGCAAGAAACAAGAATTATATGTTATGTTATTGCCTAAATAGTCAGATAATTGAAACAGTATGTGTTGACTGCTATTCTCTGGATAATCCAGCAGACACAAAGCGTGCTAAGCCCACCCACAGCTACGCAACTGCTCCCAACTTCTCTCTCTCATTGATGTGATGCATAACATCTTTTCTTCCATTTATAACTCAGTCTCTCTCTGATCACTGTTACTCAACTACCAAATCCACCCATGTTAACATGTATGAGACTCAACATTTCTTTTTTATGCCATCGCCAGAACAAAAGCGATGTATAAGCTGCTAAGCTAATTTTTAGAGTAATAACTTGAGTGAGTCCCCCCAAATCCTCCCCCTGTGTAAATATCTACGGCGGCAATCTATCTCATTTCCATGATAATAAGCTTACAGATCTATAATTTGCTAAGCTTGTCACTTTTTTGCAGCGCGCTAAACAGCCTGCACTGCTGCTGCTGCTGCTGCCATGGTAATGAGCTGAAGGCAAAGACAAACAACCGACAGTGCCAAGTTACTGTTTTTGTTCGCCTGTTTTGCTGATGAAGTCGGATAAGTGCTGATTTATGCTCAGCTGAGAATTCACGGCGTCTACTTGTGCCTGCAGCACTCAGGGGAGGCGCTGTGTGATATATCCAACGCTCCATAACTCAGATATCTGGGGAGGGGAAAAGTTACAGAGCGAGGAGGAAACTTGGCCATCACCCCTCATGTATTTTACTTTGAAACTTGCACATCGACGATGCTCTTTCATGTTTCAGCTTCATATTTAATATTGCTTTTTGTAAATGTAAATGCTGTCTATGTCTTCCATGGTGGAAGATTTGTGCTTTTACAGATTATTTAGTTTCTTACCACTTAACTATAAATGTAATCCATTCATGGTGAACCCTTTAACCCTTAAATACTGTTCATATTCTGACTCTTTACACCAGTTTACCTTCATAAATACTCCATCAGGAGAACATTTAATAGAATATGAGGAATACAGCAACATGTTTTAGTGCTGATTTTTAAATTATTCTAATAAGCACAGATCAAACTTGTACAGTGGCACAAATAAAAAAAATAAAAATGATGCATTGTATTTCCATTTGTGTATACTGTGGGTTAAAATTAGCAAAAGTCTGGCTCAAGTAAATGTGTATAAGGTGTTTTTACAGCTCTCAAATGTAAATAATGGGTCAAATTTGACCCTGAACAGTATTTAAAGGGTTAAAACTGTCTGACAACTTAAAAACCTACCTTTTACGCTAAGAGAAATATTAGTTTTTATGTCCAGCAGATGATGTACACACACTCGCTCAGCTCTCCTCAGCTCTCTCTGCCTCTGATATGGACCAAACTGCTGTTGATGGAGTCACAAACAAAATTGAGATACTTTTGCATTTCCACAACGGTGACTGACGCCCCTTTATTCTCTTTTCCCTGATATTGAAACATTTTTAAATGAAAGTGTAAAGAAACATATGATATTGACTCCTGCAGGGTTTAAAAGTTTATTTACTCTCTCAAAGTGCTGCCATTTATTTGTGTAATGGATCTGTATGTAACTGCATGTGTTCAGTATATATATATATATATATATATATGTGTAGTTTATTTGCACAGTGACATTCATAGCTACATGAAACAACTGTGCATCCAGCAGACCTGTAAGGAACTGCTGCTGATCCATGAGGACTCCCTGCTGAGAGGTTTTGTGTGAAGCTGTTTGAGAGCAAAGACAGAAAACTTTTCAGCTGATCTCACTTTTTTTTTAAATTTTTTTTTGATTTATTGCACACAGCATTTCCTTTATTCTCCTTTGATGTAACCCTAACCTATTCACACAACCCCTCCAAAAGCACAAAGTAATAACTACAGAAGCATCACTATAATACAAACTGCACTCTGGCTTCTCAGTATAAAACATAGTATCTACAAGCAAAATGGGTTTGTTAAGCTTTATTGTCCATTTGAACGAGCTCATTAATATTTACATGCATACTCTGCTCAGCTAGCTCATTTTACCAGAACTGGTTGATCTGTTTTTTGCATCATTATCTCAGCATTCGTTACGCTGACTACTTCTTACACTGATGGCCTTCGGGATGAAAACCTGCTCCCCACCAGCATCCAGAGATTATTGCCCACTGTGCTGGTCGATGCTCCAAAATTGCAATGTTTACCTGGACGACTGTGTTATCTTTTTCTTCCAGCTGGTCCTCGGCACGTTTCCCTGACCCACAGGTTGTTTTTTTTTGATGGACGAGCAGCAACACTCAACCTGAGCAAGGGTGTGAATTCAGCAAGACTACAGTCATGTACTCAGTGTTGGGGAGTAACTAGTTTAATGTAATGGTGCTATGTTATTTAACCTTGTGTCGTCCTCCCAGGTCAAATTAACCCGTCTGTTTTGACTGTTCCTTCTTTCCTCCCTTCCTTCCTTCCATCTTTCCTTCCTTCCTCCATCCCTCCTTCTTTCCCTTCCTTCCTTCCCTCCTTCCTCCTCCTTCCTTCCATCTGTCCTCCCTCCCTCCCTCCCTCTTTCCTTCTTTCCTTTCCTTCCTTCCTTCCTTCCTTCCTTCCTTCCTTCCTTCCCTTCCTTCCTTCCTTCCTTCCCTTCCTTCCTTCCTTCCTTCCTTCTTCCTTCCTTCCTTCCTTCTCTTCCTTCCTTCATCCCTCCTTCTTTCCTTCCTTCCTACCTTCCTCTTGTCCTTACTCCATCCCTCCTTTCCTTCCTTCCTTCCTTCCTTCCTTCCTTTCCTCCCTTCCTTCCCTCCCTCTTTCCTTCCTTCCTTCCTTCTTTCCTTCCTTCCTTCCTTCCTCCCTCCCTCCTTCTTTCCCTTCCTTCTTCCCTCCTTCCTCCCTTCCTTCCATCTGTCCTCCCTCCCTCCCTCTTTCCTTCTTTCCTTTCTTTCCTTTCTTCCTTTCTTCCTTTCTTCCTTCCTTCCTTCCTTCCTTCCTTGCTTCCTTCCTTCCTTCCCTCCCTCCTCCCTCCTTCCTTTCCTTCATCCTTCCTTCTTTCCTTCCTTCCTACCTTCCTCTTGTCCTTACTCCATCCCTCCTTTCCTTCCTTCCTTCCTTCCTTCCTTCCTTTCCTTCCTTCTTCCCTCCCTCCTTTCCTTCCTTCCTTCCTTCCTTCCTTCCTCCCTTCCTTCCTTAACTCGAAGACAACAGGAGGGTTAATTGTTACAGTTTCTGAGAAAAAATTGTGTCATTAAATTAAAAGTTACTGATGAAAATGTTGATGATTACAAAGGAGGTTACATCTGAAGTCAGACCTTTAAGATTTAGCTCAGGAGGGTTTTTCCTCATTTTTTTAATATTTAACATGTTACTGAATACATATATTGATGTTTTTAATTCTTTGAAATCAATATTTTTTAATATTTAGTAAATAAATCATGATGTGGGCTTATTTGGAGCACACATGGACTCAAATGGAGTCACAGTATCAATTAAACCAACTTTATTCATCAAATATCTTTATTTTATATTCCAACATCTACATGAACTAATGAATACATTTTCAAATGAGAGATAAATGTTGCTTTATAAGAAATGATCTCCCTTATAAATCATGTCAGTGTCCATGAAAAAACAGCTGGACTTAGATTTTGGTGCTTAATGGGAAGGAAAGAAGGAAGAAAGGGAAGAAGGAAGGAAACAAGGTAGGAAGGAAGAAAGGAAGGAAGGAAGGAAAGAACAAAGAATGAATGAACGAACTAAGAAAAGAAAGAAGGATATGAAGGGAAGGAAGGAGGACAGAAGGAAGGGAGGAAGGAAGGAAGAACAAAGAATGAATGAACGAACTAAGAAAAGAAAGAAGGAATGAAGGAAGGAAGGACAGAAGGAAGGGAGGAAGGAAGGAAAGAAGGTAGGAAGGAAGGAAGGAAGTATGGAAGGAAGGACAGAAGGAAGAAAAGGAGGAAGGAAGGAACGAAGAAAGGAAGGAAGGTAGGAAGGTAGGAAGGAAAGTAGGGAAGGAAGGTAGGAAGGAAGGAAAAGAACGAAAGAAGGAAGGAACAAACTAAGAAAAGAAAGAAGGTAGGAAGGAAGGACAGAAGGAAGGAAGGAAGAAGGAGGAAGGAAGGAAGGAAGGAAGGAAGGAAGGAAGGAAGGAAGGAGGGAAGGAAGGAAGGAAGGAAGGTAGGAAGGAAGGAAGGACAGATGGAGGGAACATTTACTCTAACAGCTGAAAACATTGGTTAGAAAATTAGAAAAGTCATCAAATGTAATAAGTTACATTACTTTGATGAAGTCATTGAAATAGTTACATTACCTTATTACATTTTAAATAGAGTAACTAGTAATCTGTAACCTATTCCATTTCTAAAGTAACCTCCCAACCCTGCTCTCTGTTGTCAATCATTCATCAGTCATGTAGTGTGCCAAACCTTAATCACCTCAAGATTCCTGATACTAGACAGAAGGTTTTGTAATGTGAACATAACAGCGATTTACTTGTTACTTGTAATTACATGATGTCATTCTGGGAGGAAACAGGAATACCCCGTCCATGTTTGGACCTCATTTGGTTCAGTACATAGCGAGGCGCTGCCTTTGCCCAGAGGTTGGAGGACACAGTGTGTGGATCTTAATGAGCTCTTTATAGCATTAGCACGGCCTCTAGTGAGCTGGATCCAAGGCGGCTGGGTCTAATTGTGAGTGAGCCAAACTTATCTGGGATAGTTGGTGAGCTTACCTGCTTTGATCGTTGTTCAGACCCTTGCTTTATGTAGCTTGGACCTCGTCATATATGATCATATATGGATTGTACTTGAGGAGAGCTTCTTGATCTGAGGCAGGTAAAGCTTGCATTGAGTTTGATCATGTGTGAGCTTCACTGTATCAGAGATGGGTCAGAACTTTGCACGCTGTGAAGTGTGATCAGAAGCTTGCTTGACCAAACTGGCAAATTGCTGCATGTCTGATCAGCTGTTTGTAGCATTAGCGAGGTCTTTGGTGGACATGGTGTATTTAAAGACCCATGCATGGATCAATGGATTTCTGTGCAGAGTCACAAATCCTCTTTATGTCCAGATGTGCAACATATACATCAAATAATCTATCTTTTGTTAAAGTTTTTCATATAATATAGTTACTGATAGAACAGCCACAATATCCTGAACTACAAATGACTCAGGCTTCATTTGTTTGCTAGCAGAATTTTCCGGTCAGTGGACTCTGTATGGCTGCTGCATCACAGCCGCTATCGTATGGCAGCAGCCACATTGGACACTGTGCTATTTGCTTTTTTGGGTTTTTTTTTTTTTTACCAACTGAAAGCCTGTCAACCTTTTAGTAGCACTGCATTCAGATGGGCGATTGCTGTCCCTGCTTAGATGTCCCAGCGGGAAGGTCAGGGTCAGGCCAGTCTCTGTCCGTCTCATCATTTGCTTCTGAACATACATTTCTGTCCTCTCTCTCTCTCTCTCTGACTCATGCTACATCCTTTAGTTGAAGCTTTTATCCTCACACCTAACTACTGTGAAAACATACAACGTAATATCTCTCTACGTAATGTCCCTCCGGATCTTTGTGTGTCCTTTTAACAATTTTTTATGTAAGACACTTGACCCATTTTGCAGACTAGATTTCCAGTATGGTGTATGGAGCGTATACATATTATATATTTTGCTCATTCTGAATGTTAAATATGCTTCAATGAAGGACACCGTGCTCTCCTTTTCAGAGCATCTGGGACCCCATGTGGAGTTTCAAAATGAGTATATATTTTCAATGCAGCTCCATCGCTTCAACAATGAACAGAAGATTTACATTACAGCTTGGAAACCTTGTAAATGGGTCAATGACGTTTTTTGTGTCCATGTGGTTAAAACGTGAAAATAAACGTATGAATAACTTGCTCCACATTCTTTTTTTGTGGATCCAGCATCAAATTTCTGGCTTTTAATCCATTTTGAGAGAATATATTAGAAGATTATGGCAAAAATGTCTAAGTGGTGTAACCATAAAAACTTTGTACCAAATAATTCAAACTTGCTTAAAAACAGTAAATTGTCAATAAAACACCATATCAACTAGTTTGGCATGATCTTACATTATAACTTTTATATTAAATAAAGGTAATGAATACAATTGTTCTAAATATTACATTTACTCTGGTAACCATGGAGATCAGGAAACATTTACATTGTTTTAAATGAAGTAATTATTAGTATAAGTCCACTTAAATACACTGTAGGTGATAAACTATGTAATATGTATCCATCTTTTGTGGTTACACCATTTGACATTTTCAGGAGCATTCAGTCTTACTTTTGGTAAAAAATGGTGCAAATGTCATTTCAAATGATATAAAACCAACAAAAATACTAAATGTACATTTGAACAAACCTGATGCTGCTTTAAAACTATTTTTAAAGATATTTTTGAATTGCCCAATGACAAATAAAGGTGCCATCCTTTATTTGTCACTGACCCATATATGAAAAATCTACCAACAGTCTGCATGGTGACAAACCCACAGTAGTATAAAAAACAGTTAAATGAAATTAAATCAGTAAAAAAAGGTTTTGAAATAAACTGTAAAACTGTACACTATCTGCTCAGCACCAAACAGCTGGTGAACATAGTGGAGCAGCATTGTGTCGCAGGTAAAACAACACAACTGATCCCTGCGTCACTGCTCATCGAGGGACATCTGTCACACAAAAGGAAATGCCACACAATAAAAGACCTTAGAATATATTCTTAGTCAAAACAGGACTATTTTTCTTGCCTTACAGTGTACACACACTACCAAAGAAATCATTAAATTCTCTTTAAATGTCTTTATTTTAAAGTCTAAAAGAGGAGAAAGATTTTTGAGCTTAAATATTTGTGTCCCTTTTTCATGTGGTGTCAGCTTTCCATCTGCTTTTCTTTGTTTTATATCACTGCAAACTGAATATCTTGACTGTTGGTTTTTAAAAGACGTCACCTTTGTCTTTAGGGGGAATTTTGTCATTATTCTCACCATTTTCTCACATTTTTTTGAGACAGAACAATTAGGCGATCTATTTACAAAAAATGATCAGCTGATCACTGGATAATGGAAATAATCAGTAGTAGATCTATCTATTTTCCAATTGTGGATGTTGGTTTATGTCGGCTGTCAAATCTCGTCCGTGTAATTAGTGCCTGCTGGCCATATTTGTGCTCTTCCTCCCCTCTCATCCTCTCTCTCTCTCTCTCTACCCTTTATTGTCTCTGTCATTCTCTCTCTCTCTCTCTTTCTCTTTCCTTCCACTCTACGAAGCAATAAAAATGCTCAAAGTGTGGGCGTTGATCGCTGCTTCACGTTGCTGCTCAGCTGACAGGCGGGAGAGAGGAAAAAAAGGAAGGAGAGGAGGAGGACAGAGGGGAGACAGAAGGAGAAGCGATGAGATGGCGTATGAGAGAGAGAGAGGAGAGAGAGAGAGAAAGAGAGAGAGAGAGAGAGAGAGAGAGAGAGAGTGGGAGGGAAAGAGAGCGTTTTGTTTCTGCAGCTGCTCGGCTGACTGATGGAGAACAGAACAGACTGTGCTCTATGTGTGTTTGTGTGTGTTTATCTGTGTGTATTTCCATCAACAGTACAGTATGTGTGTTGCAGCTTGTGTGCATCTGCATGGCTGTATGTGAAGAGGAGAAGCCAGGTATAGTGATGAAGAGCCTCATTTTGATAGTGACATGGAGGTAGCATTAACATAAATACTAAAAAGCATGTTCTATCTCACACAAGCTCCGTCCTCCACTGGATTTTTTGGGTAATACACATTGTGATCGGCCGGTTACACACATGCAAATTTCAATGCTCTCCTCCAATCACACACATGCAATCACCCATTGAAATTTGCATGCGTGTAACCAGCCAATCACAATGTGCCTACTGATTGGCCAACACAGTATAAGAAGCAGTCCCTCGGTGCAGAACCCATCCTTCTCACATTATCAATGGCGAAATCGGCTCACTGATCTTACTTCTCCCCGTATGGAGTCACCGCTCCAAGCTCAGTCCTGCCCGTCGTTGGCAGCGAGATCATGGCACGACGGGCAGGGAATGAGCTCGGAGCAGCATCTCTTCTTTTTTTTTTTGATTTATTTTGAGCTTTTTGTCTTTATTTATATTATATAGTAACTGGCAGAGATGCTGACAGGAAGCAGCCGGGTTCGAACAAGGGACACTGCGATTATGTTACATGCAGTGTAACCACTCGACCACCAGGGGGCTCTGCCTGGAATCTCTTCTGCTTTGAGTGCCTCCGATGGGCCCAAACAGGAAGCGGCATGATGCAGCCACCGCCCTGCGTGCACTGCCAGGGGCCTCTTTCTACAACTCAAAACTGGCAACAGTGGGACCATTTTCGGATGTCTTACTCTGTTGTGATGAGAATTTAAGCAGGGCGAACATTCATCAGGCTCCCCCTACTGGACTCTATGACTATGGACGCAGAGCTTGTGTCAGATAGAACGAATGTTATGATATTGTAACCCTAGTTCTATAAGCATAGGTGGAGCACTCTATGTACCCTGCCTCTCCAACGGCATCAGCTAAAGTGGATTTTTTATATACCTTTTATACTGTGTAGGACAAAGGGTCAGTAGCTGCATCCTGAGTTGCTGGCTTGAGTGTCAGTGGGCGATTGTATGCGTATGATTGGAGGAGATTATTACCCATAGCGTCCAGTAAAGGGCTCCACCTGTGCTCAGGGTTATAATAATGTAACCTTTGTTTCATACAGAGGAAAAGCCTGATGGTCTGTAGCAGCTACTCAGCTAACTGGGAGAGATTTAATGACTCAGGAGAACGCTAGTTCAAAATTCAATGAATTATACAAGATTATTGAATACAGTTTTGTTTTTTTTAATGATATGTTCTCTCACCTGAGCCCCATTAGTCACTCAGGTTAAATCTCAAATGAGCTACAAGAAATGAAAGGTTGACCTATTTACACTGCAGCTGAATCTGATCTAGTCCACTATGGTGGTAGGGTCAGTGTAACGTTCAATTTCCTTATAAAAAAAACTAAAATTGGAAAATTAATTCAATTTAATGAGATATCTTGGGCTGCCTGAGAGGGGTAGGCTAAAGTCTAAGCGTCCAACTCAACTTCTCTCTGATTGGCTGGCAGGGGTCGCCTTTTTCGCCTATTGTTACGCCTGCATTTGAAACATTACATCAGTTCATAGTAGCGCAGAGATCTGCTGTCGTAGGCGAGTGTCGCCCACATCATTCCTCTAAATGCAAATTTTAGCAGAGGCAACAACTCATGAGGAAGACTCCATGTTTATGTAAATACACAGCGTATAGCTCATTAGTGTTCATCATATAGCGATTATGTGTCCATGCTTCAGAAACACTTGCAGATGAAGCCGCTGCACGGATTGAAATAAAGGATTGGAGGTGTTAGACTATCATTGTAAAGTGGATTAGCTGAGAAGCCCCCCCCCCCCCCCCCCCCCTCCCTGGTCCAGGTGATTGCATGCTGTGGTGCCGTCTAAATATTACTATGTTGATGCTCCAGCAGCTTAGCGATGAATGATCTGAGCTATTGAATTTAAATCCCTCTTTTCCCTCACATGTGTCCTGTGGTGATACTGTGGTCATCCTGCTCCCTGCTGATCCTCTCATCTCATCTCAGGACATTCCTTCAGCTCTCCTCTGCAGCAAACAGCATTTTACAACCGTCTTTTTAAACATGATTCACTACAAGTGTGTCCATCATTTAGCTTCAAAAGGTGACCCAGCCTTTTAATGAGGCAGTTACTAAAAACAGTTGCTGCAGCCTCTGTAACACACTTCAGCTCAAATGCTAGTTTTGTCTGAATTTTTTCTAAAAGGTGAAACTACAGCGTTTGGCCTTTGATTTTGAGCATGAAAAAATAAATGGCATGACGCCTCCAGTCTCATACTTTTTCTTTCATCCTGTTCTGAGCCGAGTTCAAAAAGCAAATGCCTTTTTTTTTTTAAATCCGTATTGTAACAAGTTCATTTAGAAAACATTAATAGCATTCAGTTTAGACAAATGTGTATTACTGATAGTCAAGTAATTAAAAACTGCTGGCAGTAAGAGTTATTATCATTTTAACAAACAGTGATAACAGTGAGTCAATGAAAGTTCAGCTAAGATTAACATTTTATGGGATAAGATTTGTTTCACAATGATTGAACAAAATCTCCCAAATAATCAAACAAAGACATTCACTGAATAAAATAATGAGAAACTGAAAAATAACTTCAAAGGCAACATTTACACTAGAACTAAACAAGACATTTGATTATAACATTTTTACATTTCCTTCACTAATTAGGATCTCTCTCCTTTTTTTTTTTTTTTTTAAGTCTCACTGCTGAATTTTTCTGGATGAGCAACAAGTGGTATGAAACGGACTGTGGCTCAGTCTGGATCCGGACCAGAGTCTGGACTTTGAGGATGAAAGTTTTGGGGAGTTTTATGGATGTAGACGAAGCCAAGTAACAATGTACCGACGCTGCCATACTCATCAGTTTTTGTTGTTTTCCCAACGGGGACTCTAGTTTTTTCTGTGCTTACAAAGTAATTAATGTTTAACTTTGGTAAAATCATGAAGGTTTCAACTTTTAATAGCAGCTGCTGTTGTGGAGCTCACAGGAAGCGGAACTGCGTGGCACGTTTAGTCGAACAGCAGCAGCGGTGAGTGAGTGAGTGAGTGAGTGAGTGAGTCACTGAGCGTAGTTCAGTTTTGGAAGCGCTCAGATCTCAATACACAATGACTGTAGTTATGCTTAACCCTCCTGGTGTCCTCTGGTCAAGGAAAGAAGGAAGGAAGGAAGGAAGGACGAGAGGAAAGAAGGAAGGAAGGAATGAGGAAGGAAGGAAGGAGGGAGGAAGGAAGGAAAGGAGGAAGGAAGGAAGTGAGGAAAGAAGGAAGGGAGGAAGGAAGGAAGGAATGAGGAAGGAAGGAAGGAGAGAGGGAGGGAGGAAGGAAAGGAGGAAGGAAGGAAGGAAGGGAGAAAGGAAAGGAGGAAGGAGGGACAGGAGGAAGGAAGGAAGGAAGGAAGGAAGGAAGGAAGAAAGGAAGGAAGGAAGGAATGAAAGGAGTAAGGAGGGAGGGAGGGAGGAAGGAAGGAAGGAAGGAAGGAAGGAAGGAAGGAAGGAAGGAAGGAAGGAAGGGAGTATGGAAGGAGCAGGGAGCAAAGAAAGAGAGAAGAAGGGGAAGAACGAAGGAAAAATTAAAGAAAGAGGGAGGAAGGAAGGAAAGAAGGAACAGTCAAAAGAGATGGGGTCACTTTGACCCGGGAGGACAACAGGAGGGTTAGACCCTAAAAATACACTTCTGGTTGCAGTTATATGGATGATACATGAGCTGTTACGCATGTTTTGTATACAGCTGTTTGGATTAACATACTAGAAACACACTGTTTTATCAGGAGCACAAGATGAGCGACTCAAAAACAAAACAAAGAGAGACACTTCATTTTCTCTAAAAGACAAAGGCAACACAGGCAGTCACATCACTTTGGCTTTTTATTAATCAGTAAAAATTCATTACAGTTACTTCTGGTGCTTTGCTTGATTGGTTAATTATTAAAACAACACAAATCCTTTCAGGTCAAAGCATGTTGTGTGATGTGTGATTTTGAATGGAAGTACTGTACAAAGCTATCAACCAGGATAAAACCTTGACTAGATTCTTATACTTAGGTGAGTGGAGATCTAAAGTTATAATATGACATAAGAAAGTACAATTCAGTTACTCAAGGTTTGGGAATTACAACTGGTCGTCATGGTTACTAACTATATAGCAAGTT
>NC_084974.1:30164740-30184740 GCF_963691925.1 Scomber scombrus | reverse complement strand
ATCTTCAGCTGGTACTCTAAACTCTTTAAGATTCATTTAAAGAGACCCAACATTCCCACATGAGCAAGCACTTGGCGACAGTGGCGAGAAAAAACTCCCTTTTAACAGGAAGAAACCTCAGGCAGGAGCAGACTCAAAGTGGGAGAACATCTGCCTCGACCGGTTGGGGTAGAGAGGAGAGAAATAAGCACATTGAGGTATGAAGCACACTGCTTAACAATTTAAAGTAAAGTTGTACATTTGCCAAGTTGTCATAGTAAGGACATCCCAAACTAATTTAATGTGAAGTTGTCATGACAAAGACAACTTCTCGTCATGTCACTTTGATTAATGTCAACTTGTCATAATCAAGACATAATGTTTATGACGCGTTCATGACTGTCATGTAACAGTTATGACAGTGTCAAGTCACTCTTATGACGATACCTTCAAGTAAAGTGTTACCAAACAAACAAATTCAAACTTTTCTGTTCCAATGTAAACATCTATAAACCTCAAAGTACTGTTTAAGGTGTAAGATATATACTTAACCTCCTGAGACCCGAGCTTTTGTTTGGTGTGCATTTTTAATGTTTCCTAAATATTTGGGACCTGATAAGTAGAAAAACTAAGCACTGTCTTTGAACAGGATGTAGATTTTGAAATGAATAATGTCCTCATATGGGGGGCAATGGGTTTATTTTACTTTATAACACAGTTAATTCAATAGTGTATAAAACCATTTATTTCCTTACATTTACACCAACAATGATTAAGTCCCAATGTCATCAAATGTGTTGATTAACAGTATCGTAGCTTGTTGTTTTCACTAAAATGACTCAAATTTGTATCAAACTACAAACATTATTAAGCATAAATAAACAACATTTTGCCTGCCATCTGGTTTTTACACTGTAATGTGCTTTTGTGACCACTAGATGGCACAAAAACGTGCGTACGAACGAGGTCAACATGTCAAAGTTAAGCAGAATGGAGTTTAAGGTCCAGCAAACCCAAAATGTAATGTCCCCATATGAGGACGCAGGGTCACAGGAGGTTAAAATGATTAGAGGCTTGGTGCATAGGCTCAAACTTGTCTTTATTCTTCTTCTGATATGTGGAATTACAGCACAGGTTCTGGTGTCAGAAGTATAAAAAGATAAATAGTACTGCAGTTGTAGGTGTCAAAATATTACATTTTCACCCACAACAGGATGAAAATGATTGATCAGCTTTCACCAAGGTTTTGAATGTTTATAACATGTTTGAAAAGCAACCTCTAATGTTGCCAGTATATCTTCTTTTCTTGGCTTTGCACAGATTAAAAGTTTGCTGTGCTAATATAAACTACACAAAGTCAGATGTCGTCTCAAAATTACAGACATCTATTTTATAGTAGCTGGTTAATTAGCACAGTGGAGACATTCATATACCTACATTCTTTCTATTCTCTGTGAATGCATTTAAAATTCATTGGTTTGTAACATTGTGTTACAATTTTATAATGAAGGTGACTAAGAAACAGCTCGTCTGTATGTGATCTGATTAATGAAATAGGAACCGAAAGCTAGAACATCAATAAAATATGAAAGTAAATGATGAAGCCACATTTTTAAAAAAAATGCTGTAATTACTTTTCAAGGGATAAAATTATTAAATAAAAAGTATTCTGCCGATTTGCTGATCACTAGAACAAGAAAAAAAGTGTTGCACACTCTGGCTCCAGATGTATTTCTCTCTTATTTAGATGATGACATTTCAACCCCTCAAGTCCTCTTCAAGATCAACAATCATTGCCTGTTCTCATGTTTTCTCCATAGACTGTATATAAGAAATGGACGTAACATCCGTGATGTCACCCATTGGTTTGTGGACTGCTGCTCGGAAGCCAATAGTATCGGATCTGAGCAGCACCATCTTGAAAATTTCAGGTGCATGCTGGGAAAAATAAAAACACGGATTCTACTTATATGGGCATCAGGAGGAGCATGAGGCGCCCTCCTGAACCTGTGAACCAATCAACCTGTCAATCACGACGTAGCCACGCCCTAATGCATACCCTGCTTTATCGTCAAATATAAAATCAGGGAGGCCAAAATGTCCCAAATGAACATCATACTGCATTGAAGAAGGCTTTAAACTAGCGATTGAGACCATAAACACATTTTGAAAACGTTTACTGAGGTTAGAAATCAAGTGAGAAGTTGGTGAATTCTCCATTGACTTGTATAGAGACGGAAGTCCTTTTGACACCAAAACGGTCGCCCCCTGGTGGCCTTTTGATAGAATGCAGTTTTAAGTTACTTCCGTGTTGGCATCATTTCAGAGGACCGGAACTCCCCGCCTGGTTTTATCATTAACATTTTCATTATTTCACCTACAGACAAAAAATAAAACCCTTTGAAATGTATTATGGAAACACACAAACATTAATTGATGATTCATATAGAGCATTATTATAATACGTCGTATAAATGTTGTAGCTGATCTGAGCAGAATGTACTTTAACATGATGATACAGATCTCTGCTTGTAGACACAGATGAATGGTCGGTGAGTTATCGAGGAGAAACACACCAGTCAAACCTTTGATCGTCTGTCATATTCTGTCAGAAAATAGCCAGAGAAATATTTTAAAGTCAGACAGATGATGACAAAAGTGTTTCTCAGTGAGTTGTGTGATTCCTACAGATTCAAAATGCTTCAAAAAAACCCACTACCTTCATTTCATTTACACTGTTGGTCATTTTCCTGCAGTTACTAGTTCACAAATGTCACCAGAGCAGCAGATTATATGTTAAGGTTTCCTTCCCCCAGATCCATTTACATTTGTGCAGCCAAAAACAAGAACGCTCCATCAATGTAAAAGTCATGCTGGATGCCAGATGCCACTTGTTAAACAATGTGCCTACTGGCTGCGGAGAGCCCACAAATCATTACTGCAAACAGCCTGGATCAAAAGGTGCTGTTGGGCCTGGATGGTAAATTATTT
Organism: Scomber scombrus; assembly: GCF_963691925.1. Lineage (NCBI taxonomy): Eukaryota > Metazoa > Chordata > Actinopteri > Scombriformes > Scombridae > Scomber > Scomber scombrus. The sequence goes on along the minus strand of NC_084974.1, from coordinate 30,181,770 downwards.
GTTTTAGAGAAACATTCTTATCAATTTTAGACTTGTTGTTATTCAACCATGTGCCATGAAGGACAGGCAGCATATAGAAAAATAAGAAAATCCCAATATGATTCATGAAACATGCATGATAATGTTCTGCCAGCTGAAATGTCTCAGGAGCACAATTGGCGCTTTTCCACTATACAGTTCTAGCACCACTCGGCTCGACTCGACTTGGTATGGTACCAGGACAGACCTTTTCCATTACTAAAGTACCTACTCAACGTGGGCGGGGTCGTCATATCACGGCTCCACGAAACTGCTGTGACTTCGTTTTATACACGACACAATCACAGAAACAATGGAGGACATGGAGGCGATGGTGTACTTGCTGCTGTATGAGGCTTTCTGTCTCACACAAAGCAAGAGAAGAGAAACGTATAGCTGTAACGCTGTTGTTGGTATTTAAAAATGTCGGGTTTGATTCTTGTGTGGGACGGCTCATGACTCTACCAGCGACTCTTCTGACCAATCAGTGGCCGGCAGTCTGTTGACGTCACATTTAGTATCGGCTCGGCTCGCTTGGAACCTCAGCAGAGCAGGTACTAAAGAAGTACCAGGTACCAGGTACTATCCCTGATGGAGAAGCAAAAAAAACCAGAGTCGAGTCGAGTAGAGCTAGAACTGTATAGTGGAAAAGCGCCAAATGAGAGCTTAACACTTACAGAATTAATGAACACTTTTCAGTGAGGTGTCTTTTCTGCCTTGGTCTTTGTTCTGTGACACTCGAACAGATGTTTTACTTAGGTTAAAGATTAAAGCTAGTCATGGATGATGGGCCAGAGGTTGTTTTTTTTTGTTTAAAAGGTGGAGTTCTTTTTCAGGAACTATATATAGTGTTGTAAGAATTTGGAGTGGGAAGAGAGACTCAATTGGGACCAAGACTCTCTCCAGATTGGATGTTTGACACTGTTCTCTTTTGTAATAAAACCTTTAAAATATACAAGTGAGACGTGTCAGCGGTGGTTTACTTCATTCATCCACACATCAACAATCTACCAATTAAAATAAACTTCATCAGTCTCTGCACTCCCGTCGTCTCGACTACTCCGAATTTTGTTCTTACCAACCAACGTTTTGTGTTTACATACAAAACACACAATTTTAAAGTGGTTCAGACCATTGACATACACCACACAGTGCAAGGGTGTCAAACATACGGCCCGTGGGCCAGAACCGGCCCGCCAAGGGGTCCCATCCGGCAAATGTCTTTTACCCTGAAATATGATTACTTTTCCTGAAGTGGGCCAAAATACAAAAAATGAATTTTAAAAAGTTATACTTTTGTAAAAGGTGCTACAATTGTTTTTGGCTTAGTTATGAGAGTAGTTATGAGAATATCTTTTTTCTGGTAACTTCTTGTATTTTTCAGTTTCAATAGAATATAAAATACTGCTATGTTATATTTTCATGTCTTTGGTAAAATAGGACACGATATTGTGTGATAGTAGTGTTGTAAAACCTAAACAATATACTCTCTCTTCACTCTGACTGTTGTCAAGCAGCTTCTGATCAGTATAATCTGAAAAAAACAGACATCATATTGTTGAAACTGCTCATTTTTTCACAGTTAATAGATGGTTTATTATAGTAAATATATAATATATATATTTCATATCTTATTTAGTTTGTAATCCCTGACATAGAGTTTGGATAAAGTGTCATAATGCACATACCATAAGCTTATAATATCCTTTTGATGCTTCATGAAATCTCTAAAGACCGACAGATTGTCTCTCAAACAGGACAGACGAAGCGTTTTTTGCTCCAGTCTGTGATTATAAATAAGAAAACAAGCAGACTGGAACAGACCAGAGCTTGTGATTTGATTAGTTATGTGACAACTCACTTGCGCATGACGGGCACATGTATCTTATTTCAATCCTGCACATTCAAAGAATAAATTACAGCTCTAATGGGAAGAGGCGTTCCCTGACCTTCCCCCGCAGGCTAATTTGTCTTTGACGGTGTCCTTCGTGGAAAAAGTTTCTGGATGTTATGTTATGTGGAGTTTCTCGTGCGCCTTTACGCTGCATTTTATCTGCTCCACACAACTCTACTATTAAGTGTAAATATGTTTTTAGCATGTGAACTCCCACTGAAGTGCACGTGCATCTCTGGACCAATGAGAACAGTCTTGAAATGTGATAATTGTGCTGACGAGGATCTCATAAGCAAAAAAAAGATGAGGATTTTTCATTGTTATGGGACCTCCCTGAGATGCTCTCCAGGCCCGCGGAGTGTTACAGAACCATATTTTGGGAACCAGCAAGCTCAGCTCCCTTTTATAAACTCCACCTGAGCAGCTGAATCCACTAAATAACATCCTGGTAATAACAAATCAAGGATAACCCGTCCCGTACTACTTATTAAGTAACACTGTAACCCTTGTTTCTCTGTTCCTTCTTTCCTCCCTTCCTTCCTTCCTTCTGTCCTTCCTCCCTCCCTCCTTCTCTCTTTCTTTCCTTCCTCTCTCTTTCCTCCCTTCCTTCTTCCCTTCCTCAATCCCCCTTTTTTCTTTACTTCTGTCGTTCCATCCTCCTTTCCTCCTTCCTTCCTTCCTTCCTTCCTTCCTTCCTTCCTTCCTTCCTTCCTTCCTTCCTTCCTTCCTTCCTTCCTTCCTTCCTTCCTTCCTTCTTCTCTATTTCTTTCCTCCCATCTACCTTCCTCCCTTCCTTCTTTCCTCTATGCTTCCTTCCTTCCTCCCTTCCTCCCTCCTTCTCTCTTTCTTTCCTCCCCTCTACCTTCCTCCCTTCCTTCTGTCTTTCCTTCCTCCTTTCCTTTCCTTCCTCCTTCCTTCCCTCATTCCTTCCTCCCTCCTTTCCTTCCTTCTTCCTCCCTTCCATCCTTCGTTCCTCCCTCCCTTCCTTCCTTGACTCGAGGACAACAGGAGTCTCATTTTCATGTGTCTTCTGTGACTGAATCAGTAATAAATGCTGCTTCATGTTCTACTATGAAGGCTGCTGATAAATGCCAGAATCTCACTGATGTTTTGGCCTGCTGGAGGAATGTCTGACCACCGTCTGGCCTCTGAAACAAAACCTGTTATAGTTTTGGCAGGCAAGTGGACCCAAGAGCACAGAACAGCAGGCACAGGAACTGAAGCATATCTATTATTCCACAAGCATGCAAGTAAAGCATAACTGGCAGCTCAGATTAGACGGGACTAACACAATATAACAAGACAGAACAAAGGAGCCAAGCAAGCAAGACTGAACAAAACAAAAAAAAACAGGACTTAAAAAAACTAACTGAAGTAATGAGGAGATGAGGAGCAGGTGGGGAGATGAGAGGAGAGGCTCAGGAGAGGGGAGCGAGGTGACGAGGCAGGAGGACACACAGGGAGGCGATTGGCTGGGGTAAACATAGGGGGCAGGGCAGGGCTGATGAGGCTGATACAAGGCAGGTGTGGGGTAAACGTAGGGCCAACGAGGGTAGAGGACGGGCAGGTGTATAGATGGGTAAAGGAGGGAAAATCAATAAAGGAATACAGGAAGGAAAGCAACAGAAAACCCAAAACCTCTTATAATAAACCAGCATGCATTAACCCATCCAAAATATACATGAATATAAACGTAACCGTCCTGTCTTTTGACTGTTCCTTCTTTCCTTCCTTCCTCCTTTCTTTCTTCCTTCCTCCCTCCCTCCTTACTATTTTCCTTCCTTCCTTCCTTCCTCCTTCCTCCTTTCCTTCCTTCTCTCCTTACTTCCTTCCTCTTTTCCTCCTTACTCCTTTCCTTCCTCCTTTCCTCCCTCCCTCCCTCCTTACTCCTTTCCTTCCTTCCTCCTTTCCTTCCTCCCTTCCTTCTCTCCTTACTTCCTTCCTCTTTTCCTCCTTACTCCTTTCCTCCCTCCCTCCCTTCCTTCCTCCTTTCCTCCCTCCTTACTCCTTTCCTTCCTTCCTCCTTTCCTCCCTCCCTCCTTACTAATTTCCTTCCTTCCTCCCTTCCTTCTCTCCTTACTTCCTTCCTCTTTTCTTCCTTACTCCTTTCCTTCCTTCCTTCCTTACTCCCTTCCTTCCTTCCTTCCTTCCTTCCTTCCTTCCTTCTTTCCTCCCTTCCTCCTGTCCTTCCTTGACCTGAGGACAACAGGAAGGGCAAATACCCAACACTATGAGCTAAATAATCATGCAAAGAGACAGTCCAAATAATTTCAGCAGAAACCATATGACGAGGAAACCACAATGACAGAATCTCTCATCCTGGTTCCTTTTTGACACTCACCTGTTTTTCACCCATTCGTCTTGTTGAAGGCAGAAAGCAACAAGATGTACAAGTGGCCAATTATTCATAATATGATCATCTGCCTCCCTCCTTCAAACTGTGTTGATTTTCAAATGGTTCACATTAGAAAGAATGTATTAGTTAAGTATAAGTTACTCTATTTAAAATGTAATAAGTAATGTAACTATTTAAATGACTTCATCAAAGTAATGTAACTTATTACATTTGATGACTTTTCTTTTCTTTCAGCTGTTAGGGTAAATGTTCCCTCCATCTGTCCTTCCTTCCTTCCTTCCTTCCTTCCTTCCTTCTGTCCTCCCTTCCTTCCTTCTGTCCTCCTTTCCTTCCTTCCTTCCGTCTGTCCTTCCTTCCTTCCTTCTGTCCTCCCTTCCTTCCTTCCTTCTGTCCTCCCTTCCTTCCTTCCTTCCTTCCTTCCTTCCTTCCTTCCTTCCTTCCTTCCTTCCATCTGTCCTTCCTTCCTTCTGTCCTCCCTTCCTTCTGTCCTCCCTTCCTTCCTTCCATCTGTCCATCCTTCCTTCCTTCCTTCTGTCCTCCCTTCTTTCCTTCCTTCTTTCAAACCTTCCTTCCTTCCTTCCTTCCATCTGTCCTTCCTTCCTTCTGTCCTCCCTTCCTTCTGTCCTCCCTTCCTTCCTTCCTTCCTTCCTTCCATCTGTCCATCCTTCCTTCCTTCCTTCCTTCCTTCCTTCCTTCCTTCCTTCTGTCCTCCCTTCTTTCCTTCCTTCTTTCATACCTTCCTTCCTTCCTTCCTTCCTTCCTTCCTTCCTTCCTTCCTTCCTTCCTTCCTTCCTTCCTTCCTTCCTTCCTTCCTTCCTTCCTTCAGACTACTCAGACATTAAAATATTCAGCAGTTGTCTCATTTTTTAGCACATGCTGAATAATTTGTCTGGTTGAGACTGAATTCTGACTTCTTTTTGTATACATTTGTCCATATTGTATGATTTTAATCCATGAATATAATAGTCTTTTATCTTGTATTGATTGCTCAGCCCACTTGAGGGTAAACAAATCATTCCATCTTGAACTCTTCATTTGATTAGAGAAATAAATATTAACTCTAACAGTGCACTAAAACTCTGCAGCAGTGCACTCCACGGAGCAATCCTCAAACTATGACAGCTATACGTGGCGGTGTATTTACCAAGAGCTCCTACACACAACTGGATTCAGACTATATAACACTGCTGTCAGACAACTAAAAAGTTCCGGGCGAACGTGATAAGACGCTTCGCTCACTTTTATGTTTATGTAAAGTGACACGACTGGATTTAAAAAAAAAGATTTCAAAAGCTGTTGGGATGACAATCTTAACAAGCGGCGTATGCTACAGGAGACAAAGTAAAGCTCCAACACTGACTGAGCGTCTCTTACACTCTGCAGTGTTGCTCCAGATATGACAGACCAACACAATGCCTCATTTACTGAGCTGAAAATCTGCTGCTATTCCTAGTCGCCCTATATCACGTACTGTATGTGCACGTCTTTGTATTTGTGTGTGAGTGTGCATGTGTGTGTGTGTGTGTGTGTGTGTGTGTGTGTGTGTGTGTGTGTGTGCATGTGTGTGTGTGTGTGTGTGCAGAAGATTTAAATGGAGGAAATCATGTGTTTTCTTCCTTCCCGCTAGCTATACGTTTTAGTTAACCTTTGTGTCGTCCTCCCGGGTCAAATTGACCCCGTCGGTTTTGACTGTTCCTTCTTTCCTCCCTTCCTTCTGTCTGTCTTTCATCCCTCCTTCTCTCTTTCTTTCCTTCCTCTCTCTTTTTCCTCCCTTCCTTCCTTCCGTCCTTCCTCCCTTCCTTCTGTCTTCCCTCCCTTCCTCTTTTCCTTCTTTCCTCTGTCCTTCTTTCCTTCCTTCCTCCCTTCCTCTTTACCTTTCTCCCTCCCTCGTTCCTTCTTTCCTCCCTCCCTCCTACCTTCCTTCCTTCCTTCTGTCCTTCCTTCCTTCCTTCCTTCCTCCCTCCTTTCCTTCCTTCTTCCTCCCTTCCCTCATTCCTTCTTCATTTCCTTCCTTCTTCCTCCCTTCCATCATTCCTTCCTCCTTTCCTTTCTTCTTCCTTCCTTCCTTCCATCTTTCCTTCCCTCCTTCCTTCCTTCCTTCCTTCCTTCCTTCCTTCCTTCCTTCCTTCCTTCCTTCTTTCCTTCCATCCTTCCTTCCTTCCTTACATCCTTCCATCTTTCCTCCCTTGTTCCTCCCTTCCTTCCTTGACTGGAGGACAACAGGAGGGTTAAAGGACTAGACTCTTCTAAAAAATCCATCATTTGAATATCAAGTTTTGAAAATGTGGTTTTAAAAAGTTGTATCTTGCTCCTTCGTGTGTGGTCTGCTTAGATTCAGAGGAGCCACAATGGATTCAAACAGTGAACCAAAGTCATAAATCAAAACTTAAGGGTACAGTTGCTTAAATTGAGTGAAGTGACAGAATTCGTACTGCATAAGACTGAATGTTTTAATATTTTTGTGTCACTGTTGGATTTCATTGGTGACAGCTGTCATGCTTCATTAAGGAGCAAACTCAAACTTTTAAGAGCCATCTTTCAATCCTACAGGAGGTGGTTATGGATTTTCTTTCACATATTCCTTTAAATGGTGCAGATAATTGTAACGACCTCAGACAGGAAGGAGGACTCAAACGCTTAACTCGAAGGGAATTTATTAAACAAAAAACGCGGAAAGGAGGATGATAAAAGGGAACAAAAAACGCTCACTTGGAGGACAGAATGAAACAAGGCTTCTCGGGCTGCATGACGGTGACGCTGACAAGACAAAACGAACTGACACAAGACAAGGGAGACAAGGACTATTTGAACATGAGGTAAGGGGACACAGGTGGAACCAATCAGGGGCGGGGTTGACAATCACAGCGGAGGGAAGGCACACAAAGGGAGGAAGTCAAGATCTGAAACGAGAGGGAAAAGGTGAGTACAAAATAAAACAGGAAGTGCATGACAGGACGGGACATGAATGACTTGACTAAATGAAAACATAAAGGACCAACACATGACACAAGACAAGACATTAACAAATTTGACGAGACATAACAATAATAATCTCAAAGTGTCTCTGTGAATGAGTGTTTCCTATTTGTGTGAGGACTTGTTTTTGTTTGTATGAAGGTGTTGTGTATGTGCAAATACTATACTTGCATCATCAGATTGTGTGTGTAAAGTGTGTGTGTGTAAAGTGTGTGTGTGTAAAGTGTGAATAAATGACGTGATTGGAGTTGACAGCAGTCGTATGCTTGTTGTTAGAATGAGACTACAGACGAGCCCACACTGATAGAAGGGGAAATAATATTGCCGCTTCCCACTGTGACCCTCGTCGAGTTACAAGAAATCAACCATAGCCATAATGTGTGTGTGTGTGTGTGTGTGTGTGTGTGTGTGTGTGTGTGTGTGTGTGTGTGTGTGTGTGTGTGTGTGTGTGTGTGCAGGTGCAAGCTGTATGTACTAACACATTGTTTGGATTGTGTATGCTCTTATAGGGTATTTATTGACTGTAGATGGCATGTGTGTAGATATGTGAGTATGCTTATTGGCATTTATGTTAACATTTTAAACAGTAACAAAAAAAACATTATTACAAGGTTCGAAACTGTCATTTTAATTAACTAGAAGATATATTGGCACACAGTTAAAAATGCATTTTCTCACTTTTTTTGCTCTTAATCTTCAGTAAAATCTATTGTATCCATCATATTTTCCTCATATGACGAGTATTATAATCTTTAATTCTCATGTGTAGATGATACTGACTACTATCAACAAAAAGAATAACCTTTTATATGACAGGGAGATACAATCTGGGTATTTAGACTTGATTTTCATTGCTCCTCATGCCAAGATCAGACTACATGATATGATATGATATATTAGTGTATTAGGCTGCCGAAGACTCTTCCTGCTATACACGTACTCACTGGACTCTGAGGAATGAGAGCTCTGCGTTCAACATATTGGTGATCAGTAAGATACCAAAGACCTAACAACATCACCCCCCCTTTCTTTTATCTCTGTGCTCCTATCGGTCAACGTAAAAGAAGAAGACATTTTCAGAAGACACGCTGCTCTTTTCTGTCGTGAGGCGTCCCAGATGTTGCTGCTTTTGTCTTTCACTATTACTCATTAAACGGAGTAGAATGAGTATTTGTGGTAGCAGGCGTTCAGTCCCAGTGGGCCATTATTGGGTGAAACCATCTGGTAAACTGAGCGGTTTCGATGAGCTGCTGTTTCTACGGAGGTGTTCTAATATTTGGAGGCAGAATCAAACTGTCGTCTCATGTAAGGCAAAAAAAACTACAATTGTATTATTTGACATTTGGAGGAGAAACACTTGTAAATACCTGCTGAAACAATGCACCACTTTCTGCTTTTTTATCTAGTCGGATTTTTGGTTGTTACAGCAAGTAAAGTGCAAACACAACACAGAGTCTATTATCAGTGTTGCAGTCACAGCAGCTGACACATCTGATCAGTGAGCTGCCTTAACAAACACTCTCATCTGAATAATCACAGCCTGCACAGCCCACCGGGTGACACTGGATCAGCACTAATGGGGACTGCCTGTCCTGTAGGCTCAGCGCACACACACACACACACACACACACACACACACACACACACACACACACACACACACACACACACACACACACACACACACACACACACACACACACACACACACAATATCAATTTTAAAATGTGCTTTATTAGCTTTAAAAACACAAATTGCTGAAGCTTAAATAACTGACATATTTATTTAGTCGACATGACAATATGACATTAACATCAGCAAATATTGCATAAATTCACATATTCATTGGACAAAATGTTTGTCTCCCTGCAGACTGCGGCAGGTTAACGGTGCTCTCTCTATCATTTTTAAGCAACAGTAAGTTATTGTTCAATTAAGTGAGGCTCCACTGTGGAGATGACTGCAACCTCTGGCTCATAACTATGCTTGTGATGCGACTGTTTCACAAAATTAAGACCACATTTATAAATTGTGGAGCTTCTGTATTATCCAATGATTGAATGGGGTTTATATTAAAGGGGACATGTCATGATTTTTGTTATTTTTATATTTTTACACTGTAATGGTGTCGAAAAATGTCCAAAACTTGAAATGAAGATATGTAAAAAGTCAGAGTTCCAACCTGCTTTGAACGCCTCATTTGCAGTGTTACCTCTATTTCCTCCTCACATCGGACGATAGCCTATGTTTTGACGGTTGTTTCACAGGTTGTTAAGGACTCCAGGTGCATATTTCAGGTCTGATTTGGGGTTCAAACATGCACAGATATATTTGAAAAGATTGTCAAAAATATTAGGAAGTTTGCATTTGGAGTACAGAACAAGTAAAAGCAGTGAAGTCCTTCTTGTATTTATATACATATATGTCTCTTACAATATGTGCAATAACAGTATCAACTCAGGTATCAGCTATCCTTTTACTATATTCTTTACTATGTTTACTTATTATGTATTGTTCTTTATTCTTTTCGTATTGATGCTCTTCTATTACTGTCCACTTGCTGCTGCAATAATGTAAAATATCCCAACTGTGGGACTAATACAGGATTATCTTATCTTCTATTGTTTATTTATGTACATAAAGCATCCTGAAGCTGGCCAATCAGATCAGAGCAGGCTCATTAAGAGGAGGGAGGGGTGCCTTAAAGAAACAGGAGCTTAAACGGCCTGTTTGAGACAGAGGCTGAACTGAGGGGCTGCATAAAGGACCAATATATAAACTTCTTTTTTTTTTAGATTTGAAATTTATAACATTCAAAGATTTTCCAATAGAGCGATGAATATAAATCTGTAAATGTGATGAGATAGATAGAAGATAAGATATGTCCTCTTCACAATATTTGAGTAAGATGCCTCCCTATTTTCTGATCTGCTACTGTTTTAATTGGCTCAATGTTTCCTCCCTGTTGTCACTATAAAGGCAACTTCTTGATGAAATACAACACATTTTTGTTTCTTAGATAAAGATAAATGATGGAATTGTCCTTTGACTTCAGCCGGGAACAGAAAAGCTGCAGATGATGCTCCCTCAGTCAGTCAGTCAGTCAGTCAGTCAGTCAGTCATCCTCCCCCAACCCCTCCGACACTGACTAAATGTACTCAAGAACACAGCATCTGATGTGTGAACTATATGAGTCAGATATGATGTCTCTTTTTCATGCTGAAGCAGCAGGGAATTGATGGGAATTAGGTCACACAGGAATTTTCACCGGAGCTGGTTGCTTAACAATATTAAATCAAGAGTTTGCCAGAACTACACAGGGTATGCCCTGCCAACAGATTTAGGTATACAATGGCCCAGAGGGTTGGAGATAAGGTAAGGTAAGGTAAGGTAACTTTATTAATACCCGAAGGTAGATTTGGTTGCAGTTTCAGGAGAGGGCATCTCAACATTCAAACAGATACATACATACAAACTTCAGAGACAGAAAACAGTTAACCCTCCTGTTGTCCTCCAGTCAAGGAAGGAAGGGAGGAAGAAGGAAGGAAGGAAGGAAGGAAGGAAGGAAGGAAGGAAGGAAGGAAGGAAGGAAGGAAGGAAGGAAGAAGGAAGGGAAGGAGGAAGGAATGATGGAAGGGAGGAAGAAGGAAGGAAAGGAGGGAGGAAGAAGGAAGGAAAGGAGGGAGGAAGGAAGGAAGGACAGATGACAGAAGGAAGGAAGGAAGTTAGGAGGGAGGTAGGAAAGAAGGAACAAGGGAGGGAGGGAGAAAGGAAAAGAGGAAGGGAGGAAGGAAGGAAAGAAGGACAGAAGAAAGAAGGAAAAGAGGAAGGGAGGGAAGACAGAAGGAAGGGAGGAAGGACGGAAGGAAGGAAGGGAGGAAAGAGAGAGGAAGGAAAGAAAGAGAGATGGAGGGACGAAAGACAGACGGAAGGAAGGAAAGAAGGAACAGTCAAAACCGACGGGGTCAATTTGACCCGGGAGGACGACACAAAGGTTAAAACACCACGAAAACAGACAGGTGCAGGTGCTCGCAAGGCTAACCGATCAGGATTTGAAAAGTAAAACAAGATTTTTAAAAAAGACCACTACAAGGATCACTAAAATGCTAATATAAAAAACCTGTTAAGAGCATGGATGATAAATTAAAAAAATAAATTTAGTTAAAGTCAGGTCTAATTTCCAATAAATAGAAAAATATTTATTGGAAATTAGACCTGACTTTAACTCAATTACAAAGATACACCTTTGTCACATGATAACAGCTGTTTGAAATACACAAAGGGATAAAGATCTGAAAACAAGGAGAAAGGTAAGTGAAAGAAACACAATTCAATTCAATTCAGGTTTATTTGTCATTTAACCCTCCTGTTGTCCTCGAGTCAAGAAGGAAGGGAGGAAGAAGGAAGGAAGGGAAGAAGGAAGGAAGGAAGGATGGAAGGGAGGAAGAAGGAAGGAAAGGAGGAAGGAAGAAGGGAGGAAGAAGGAAGAAAAGGAGGGAGGAAGGAAGGAAGGAAGGAAGGAAGGAAGGAAGGAAGGAAGGGAGGAAGAAGGAAGGAAAGGAGGGAGGAAGGAAGGGAGGAAAGGAAAGAAGGAAGGGAGGGAAGAAGGAAAGGAAAGGAAGGAAGGACAGAGGAAAGAACGAAGTAAGGAAGGTAGGAGGGAGGGAGGAAACAAGGAGGGAGGGGGGGAGAAAGGAAAAGAGGAAGGGAGGAAGGAAGGAAGGGAGAAAGGAAGGAGGGAGGGAGGGAGGGAGGAAAGAGAGAGGAAGGAAAGAAGGAAGAGAGGAAGAAAAGGAAGGACAGACGGAAGGAAGGAAGGGAGGAAAGAAGGAACAGTCAAAACAGACGGGGTCAATTTGACCCAGGAAGACGACACAAAGGTTAAACGAAATGTGTACTCAGGTCCAGCAGCGTACAATGCAATGAGTAAGTCTAAAAAAAAAAAAAAAAAGCTATAATAAATAAATCACAGACTCAGGCTAAAAAAATATAAATAAAACAACAATAATGTATCCAAAATGCAACTGAAATCACATTTTATTTTTTTTAAATGTGTTATTAATGGTTTTGCATTATCAGAATGAAGAAAAAGGACTTTTGGGAAATATCATAAATTCTCCTTTTTGTCTGAGCCGCCTTTGCTTTAATTTCAACTTTGCTTTTTCATGTTATTCTTACTCTTCAAATGGTTTTAATGGTTTGTCTTTTCTCTAATGTAACTACAGACCATTTAGAAGTGAAGAGTCCTGAGGATTTTCATAATTTGTATTCCGACATAATGACGAATTGATTAATCTCACTTTAATCAAATTAATTCCATTAGAGGTTCGACTATTCAAAATTAATTACAGGCTTCACTCTTATCTCTCGATTATCTCCCCACATACACTGCAGACAATTATACAATCAAACTCTACGGTTAGCCTATAATAACCAAAAAAAAAAATGTCCCGTTTTATTCTTGGCAATTTTAATCAAAGTGGCATAATGTGTGTCTCTTAAAAAGAAGTGAGTGGCTTTAAAATCATTTGTGAACCATCTGCTTTTTGTCCCCATTTAGCAGAGCAGTGTGCAGCCTTCAACTTAAGAGCAGCAATTAGTGCAAATCTTACATTTACGCATTAAGACACAAGATCAGAGGTTGTTTCTTTTGTCTGTATGGGATTACAAAAACATTAATTTTCTCTCTCTCCTTCTCTCTTTCTCTCTTTCTCTCATTCTGTCTCTCTTTGCCAACATTAATGTGGCAACGGAGCGTCTGATTTTTCTCATCCCGACCTGACTCATCCCTCTCCGTGTTTCGCCAGCAACGAACAGATGAGATCTGGGTCATGGAGGAATTTTAAACAGCAGCGCCGGTTACTGAAAAAAATTTAATCAGTGACAGTGACATCAGCAATTAGCGCAGCAGCACCTCGGAGGACTGAAGAGGAGGACAGAATATGCACAGAGGGGGGAATAACGAGCTCTACATCTAAAAATAAAGAAATATTTTATTGATTCCTACAACCAATAAAATGTTTCCTAACTCAAGATGACGTCAAGATCCTCTGAAAGCATTAGATTTAGAAACATGTGCTTGAATTTGAACAAGATACTCAGACACCTGAGTCTGAAAAATGTCACTATGAGGTCATAAAGTTGCATTTTCATCCGTTAACTCTGAATCCAAAGCTTTCCATTTACAAGCTGATCTCTCATCTTTGGTTATGAGCTTTGTGTCCAGTGTTGGGGAACGTTACTTTTAAAAGTATCTAATTACATTACAAAGTTACTGCCATTAAAGAGTAACTAGTTATATTACAGCATTTACCTTCTGAGAACTTGAAAATGAACCGAAAATGAAAACCCCTTTGTGATTCCTCATGTTGTTTTAGTCCTTTAAATATAATATAATGACTCTACCATCATCACACAGCCAAGTCTGGCCCATAATCAGTTAATCTTTACAATAGTAGCAGGAATGAGAGACACAATGTCCGATTTACAGCTCTTCATTGTACTAAAGTGGCTTCTCAAACATTTGCCCACATAGTTATAAAACTAGGCTACATGCAGGCTTTTCAAACACATCCCTACATCACTGCAACAACCAGGCACAACTTGCATGTTACTGTAATTGCCCTTATTTTCCTTTCAATTCAAAATAATGCAAATGTTTCCGCGAAGTGAATGCTGTACCTTCTGAGCTGCCGTACATGCACGGAGCACGTAGCCATGTGCCTGCCTACCAAAAGTAGTACTGGTGCATATTTGTGGCATATTTTCTTTTCTTGTGGCAAAAGGTACAAGGAGTAGTTGGTTAAAAAATAATAAGGGATTACCTTTTTGAAAATGTAACTGAACAACTGAGTACTTAAATTGCGGACCTAACACGTTAGGTTACTCATTACATCAAAAAAGTAATCCAGATACTCTGCCACAGTGGTCTCCAACCCTGCTCCTGGAGAGCTACCGCCCTGCATGTTTTAGGTATCTCCCCACTCTAACACACCTGATTCTAATTATTCATTCGTTATCAAGCAGCTGAAGCTCGTCAACGCCTTGATAACGAATAAATAATTAGAATCAGGTGTGTTAGAGTGGGGCGATACCTAAAACATGCAGGGCAGTAGCTTACCCCCAACGCTGGTAGTGACTGAAAGGTGCAGGTTATCTGTCCGAGGCGAGAATGAGGAGCCCAGATAACTCAAAGGAGAACTAATGCACGTTCATGTTGAAAGGAGGTTCAGCATTTGATAATATCCAACTGGGAAATGCCTCGGATACTTTGCTTGTTCTTGCTACACCGACACGTGCAGTTTGTTGCTGTCTTTCTCGATAATGTCTGGTTATGAAAAGCTCTCATGCAAATTGTTACTCATATCTAACACGTGTCCTCCTTTCCTGAGAGGCTTCCACTTACTGGGGTTTGTACAAAGGCTCCAAAAACTGTTCATGAAAGGCTTCAATTGTTCTAAAATAAAAAAAAGCTTGGGTGCAGTCCCAGTGTGTGCAGCGGGCCTGATTAGGACTACGGACTATAAAAAAAACATACCTGGACAAAGAAACCCTGCCGCTAATGATGCATGGCTGTGAATTGTTGATGACCGTCCAGCCATGAGAGTCATCCAAAAATGATGTATTCGAAATAGTGTGGCGGAAAACTGGATTTCTATGGATGATGGATATTTAACAAAGAAGAGGAGGCAGAATATTATAGACTCACAGAGCAGCATGTTTAGCTGTTAGAGTGCTCCGCCAGTGTGTGTCTACACAGGAGGCGTTCAGGTGCAGTGTTGAGTGTAGGTCATTCACGTTTTGGAAGCGCTCAGAGATAGGCACAAATACACATAGCCTGCAGTCACACACTTAACCTTTGTGTCGGTCCTCGTCCGGTCAACTGACCCGCGTCTGTTTTTGACTGTTCCTTCTCTCCTTCCTTCCTTCCTTCCTTCCTTCCGTCTGTCCTTCCTCCTCTCTTTCTTTCCTCCCTCCTACCTTCCTTCCTTCCTTCTTACCTTTCCTCCCCTTCCTTCCTCCCTCCTTTCCTTCCCTCCCTTCCTTCTTCCTTACCTCCCTTCCTTCCTCCCTGCCCTTTCCATTCTTCCATCCTCCTTTCCTCCTTCTTCCTCCCTTCCATCATTCCTTCCTTCCTTCTATCCTTCTTCTCCCTTCCTTCCTCCTTTCCTTCCTCCCTTCCTTCCATCCTTCCTCCCTCCCTTGTTTCCTTTCTTCTTCCTTCTTTCCTTTCCTCCCTCCCTCCTTCCTTCCTTGACTCGAGGACAACAGGAGGGTTAAAACAGAGGAAAATAGGCTCACGGTAAACGGCAAATGAAACACGAGCCATTATGCAGCTCATATATAGACAGCTGTAGTGATTAAAACATCCATCCATTTTCCAAACTGCTTATCCTACATAGGGGGCTGTCATTGGGGCGAGAGGCGGGCAATTTAGAGTCTCCAATTAACTTAACCTTCATTGTGTGGAGGAAGGGTGTATTGCCTGTACAGTTCTCATTGTTTTAATATATTTGTAAAGAGAGTATTGAGCCCAAGTCGTCGGTGTTGATTTCAAATAAATATGCAAATCAGAACCATATTACATGTCTGGATGTATTCCTTAAATTGATACCATCAGACCAGACACTCTGCAAAGCTACACTCTCAATCATTCAATCTGTGTTTTTCATCACGTAACGGTTATATAACATCTTATGTTGAATAAGTTTGACTGAAATTACAAAAGAATTTCACTAGCAAGGACGACTGTGTCTTGGGGAGCCTCGTAGAAAGGGGAGGAGAAATCTAGCTGGTATTTATAGGAATGGCCGGAGGTAGGGCAGTTGTGGTGTGGTCCTGCTCCTGAAACTACGCTTCATAAGCTTCCCTGAGTGGTTTTGGCTCGACTCGATTGACTAAAACGTTCAATATAATCTGATTACTAAGAAGAGAACAGGGTGGAGTTCCGGTCCTCTGAAATGAGGCCAACGCGGAAGTAACTTAAAACTGCATTCTCATCAAAAGGCCACCAGGGGGCGACCGTTTTGGTGTCAAAAGGACTCCGTCTCTATACAAGTCAATGGAGAATTCATCAACTTCTCACTTGATTTCTAACCTCAGTAAACGTTTTCAAAACGTGTTTATGGTCTCAATCGCTAGTTTAAAGCTTCTTCAATGCAGTATGATGTTCATTTGGGACATTTTGGCCTCCCTGATTTTATATGTGACGATAAAGCAGGGTATGCATTAGGGCGTGGCTACGTCGTGATTGACAGGTTGATTGGTTCACAGGTTCAGGAGGGCGCCTCATGCTCCTCCTGATGCCCATATAAGTAGAATCTGTGTTTTTATTTTTCCCAGCATGCACCTGAAATTTTCAAGATGGCGCTGCTCAGATCCGATACTATTGTCCGAGCAGCAGTCCACAAACCAATGGGGTGACGTCACGGTTGTTACGTCCATTTCTTATATACAGTCTATGGAAGAGACTAACAAACTGTTTTCATAAAACTAAACTAAAATGGTATATATATATATAACAAGGACATTTGAAACAGGAGTAACAGCAGGTAACACAGCGTGAAAGATTGCTTTTCAAAACTCCATCAACTGTTAAGCCTTCAGTATATGATTACATAAAAAACACTGCTGATTACAAATTGCCACCTCTGACACTCAGAGAAGTGAAGGATTTGTATCCTGTCTAGTAAACACTGTGCACCTTTAACACTTATTGTACCTCATCCAAAGCTTTGGAGACTTTGCTGCATCTTGTGATTTCCCCTAAGTGTTAGAGGACAGAG
>NC_084974.1:30117340-30164540 GCF_963691925.1 Scomber scombrus | reverse complement strand
GTTCCTTCTTTCCTCCCTTCCTTCTGTCCTTCCTCTCTCCCTCCTTCTCTTTCTTTCCTTCCTCTCTCTTTCCCTACCTTCTTTCTTTCCTTCCTCCATCCCCCTTCCTTCCTTCTTTCCTACTGTCCTTCCTTCCTCCCTCCCTCCTTCTGTCCTTTCCTCCTTCCTTCCTTCCTTTCCTTCCTCCTTCTCTTTTTCTTTCTTCCCCCTACCTTACTCCCTTCTTTTTTTCCTCTGTCCTTCTTTCCTTCCTTTCCTTTCTCCCTTTGTTCTTTTATTTCCTGCCTTCTTTCCTCCCTCCTAACCCTAACCCTTCCTCTTTTCCTTTCTCCCTCCCTCCCTCTCTCCTTCCTTCCTTCTTTCTTTCCTCTGTCCTTCCTTCCTTCTTTTCTTTCCTGCCTCCCCCCTTCCTTCTTTCCTTCCTTCCTCTCTCTTTCCTTCCTTCCTTCTTTTCTCCCTCCCTTCTTCTCTCTTTCTTTCCTCCCCCCTACCTTCCTCCCTCCTTCTTTCCCTCCTTCCTCCTTTCCTAATTTCCTTCCTTCCTCCCTCCTTTCCTTCCTTCTTCCTGCCTTCCATCCTTCCTTCCTTGACTCGAGGACAACAGTAGGGTTAATAATCAAGTTACTACATTCTTATTGTCGTAAGCATGAGCGTTAGCAAATCCTTGTAGGGTTACCACAGGAAATCGTTACTACTGGTTTGGACCTCCAGTACCTGATGCATGAATTTCACCCTGCAGTCACTTTCATCTCTTCAAGTATGACCCCTTGGTACACAGTGCCATCAGAGGTGAGAGCACTCTCCTTGGACAGCTCTGCTCTGCCACATTTTATCTGCCAGTGCAACATTTGATGACTCACTTGCATTATTGAGTCGACATTTGCTTTGTATTAAAGCAAATGTTGAGATGCCTCTGTGCGGAGCAGATGCAGCTAACATCACGCTATGTAATGTTTCCTGGGGGGAAAGCGTGACCACCTGGTGGAGTCTCATTGTGGATGACACAGCAGGGATGTCCACTGGCATTTCCTCCATTGCCCTTTTGACAGCTTCCTCCTTCAAATAAAAAAGGTTGACGTGTGTTTGGGAGGCTTTTAGTGCCTAGAAAAGCATAGCAGCATCTGTCAGCTGTCCTCTTGAACGCTCGTCCGACCCCATCAGGGACACCGTTACCATGACTGACTTAAAGAAAAAAGTTCCATGTCCTACTCTCAAACCTTCTGTTGAAAAGCTCAGTATAAAAAGCTAGCAATTTCCATGTTACCTATATTGCATGCATGCTCCTTTCTGGCATATTCAAGCTCAATTTCAATAGACATACAGAGGTGAATGTATGGTGGCCTGCTGGTGAAAGGAACCAAAATGCAAAGCCTGAATCTCAAAGCTATATTTACAACCATAATTCTCTCAGAAATCGAAATGGATGAAGCATTCATTGGATGTGACTCTGCTTCAAGGATCTTCAGTACAGTTACTGCGTGATGTTGTAGGTGTAATGTTTGTGCTTTTTGAACAAGTTCCTCCTAAGTGCTTTACACTTGCTGTTTGAGGATGACCTTTGACACTTGCTTGTTCTTATTCTCAACATTAGCCCACTGAATGACGGAGACATAGGGTCTGTTCGAAACCGCATACTTTCCTACTACTCCTACTAGTATGCGAGAAGTTCCCGGATGGTTTACTAGATTCGCCAGAAATGCGGAGTATGCATCAAGAGCTGACTACTCATACTCAAATTACCCAAGATGCAACGTAGCTTCTGAAAAAACCCCAAAATACAATCATCATAGATCACCACCTCAGTGGTTTCAAGTTAGCTACAGCGAGGGTATGTTCGCTTCCTGTTTTCAAAATGAAAGCACCAATTCTATCGTTATGGTTTTCTTAATAATAAAAGGTAACGGGTGTTTTATTTTGTGAAAATGACCGGAAGTGCGTTATTCGCTTGAGTGGCTCCGAATTCGCAGGAACAAAACTTTAAACAGGTGTTATTTGGACAAATTAGCGTCACATTGTGGATGTAAAGGGCTACTTTACTTTCTTGCCTAAAAAGATTAGAAATGTCGATAAAGTGGTTTATTTACAGAGTTAGAGCTAAAATGAAAATCAGCTTCAGCCTGCTGATTGCAGCTCAGGTAGGAACGATGCATTGTGGGTTATCGTGTAGTTTACTACAGTGTAAACGGTCTGCTTACTATCTGGTCGTTTAGTGTGTAGTGTGTAGGATGGAAGTATGCAGTATGTAGTATGTGGTTTCGAACACAGCCATGTTTTTTGGCCTTGTATTGGCTTGATAGGGGACTTGACGCACCTGGTCTTGCAATCAGAGTATTCCCCATACATATACCTGTGATTCAAGGTGTCGCAACTTATAGACTGAGCCTGGACATCAAGATTTGACTGGTCAAAGATGTAAAGCTGGTGCAGCTCCTGGTCAACAATTCCTAGACTTTCATCTACCATTGAAGTATGGACAACTGGAGGATTGGACAAAAGGAGAAGGTGCAGTCCACATTTTTAGAGAGAGAGACTTGTGATGTTGATTCCTCAGAGTGTCTGTTAGAAATGTTCTTTTTGGCTCTTGTTATTCTTTGCCATTTCCCTGTTGTTATCTCTCTGATGTCATCACAGAAGTAGAAGGACCTGATCTTTGCTTTGAGGGCATTGTCGACTTCCTTTGGTATCTGCTGATGTTTGCATCAGACAGATATAAAAAGCCCCGGGGACTTTTCTGCCAACTGTTGAAGCCTGTTTTCTTTTTTTTAGATTTTCCCTATTACTATCTTTGCCTCACTCTGTCACTCTTGGATTTTTATGTATCTGCTTTTTATGTTCTGAACTAACACATTATGAAACAAATGTGCTCTGAGCAGCTTGTTGACTTGGACTTGAGGTGAGGATCCTCTTTCTATATTCGGCTGTGCGTTGCTCTTGTTCCTCTAGCTGTTTCTGCAAGTCAATAATCTCTGTGTGCAATTTCTCCTTAGTTCTTTGTCTTATTTTCTTGCCACGTTTTTGTTGTCTGAAACAAAACACAATCGATAAACTATAAGGTCACTCAATCACTGGACAACCGCACCATCTTAAAAGGCCTAAAGATGTCTTTTGTTGTGTTATATTACAAAAATGTTCACTATTCTCCTGACTTTGACACACAATAACCTGAACCTGAGGATGCAATCTGCTCTGTGGGATGATCTGCATGGGGTTCAGGATTTGCTGGTGGAGTGATCAGATTTTGGCAAAGCAGCATTTCTTGGCTTTACTCCTTTTCATGAGCTT
Source organism: Scomber scombrus (assembly GCF_963691925.1). Lineage (NCBI taxonomy): Eukaryota > Metazoa > Chordata > Actinopteri > Scombriformes > Scombridae > Scomber > Scomber scombrus. The sequence goes on along the minus strand of NC_084974.1, from coordinate 30,161,258 downwards.
CCCTCCATTTTTTGCACTGTCTCCATTATGCTTTTTCACTCATTTCTCTTATCAACTTCTTTTTTTGTCCTGTCTTAATGTCTGTCCACTTTTCTCTCTCTTTCCTTTGCTCCTCCACTGTCCTCTCAGCATCAGCATTCTGTCAAGCATGTTAAAAAAAAGGGGTATACACTTAGTGTGCATGTTCTTTGGTTAATTTAAAGAGTCATTTACAGATAAATATTGGATGCAACATTGTTATTAATTTCCTTTTGTTTCCAGTTGTCAGTTATATTTTGACTATTTTGCATAAATCGAAGCTTGTGAAGCGCAGTTTCAGGAGCGGGAACACACCCCAATTACACCCCTTCCGGTTCCTATATAAACCAGCCTAACCCCTCTTCCCCCTCTTTCGCTCACGTATTCGAGTTCCCCCACCCAGCCGCCCTCTCTTTCTGTTCTTCTCTCCTTTCTCATAGGTTCCAAGGGGGTCCTCGCTGCCCGGGCGCAGCAGCGGATCCTTCATACGGCCTCCCCACACCGCATCAAGAGCACAAGCGATTCATTCAAATCTTGTTAATGAATTTGTCAAACGTATCTCATTGGTGGTTTGGTCCTTGCTCGTGAAATCACTTCTCAAAAGCAGATGTGACATAAATTCAACCCCATTTGTGGAAAGACCCACTAGTAGGACTACCAAGAAACAGGAGGGGTTGTATACCAGGTAATAAATCTATAAGTGGTAGTCATTCCTGGAACTCTCTTGGTGCAAAGCCCTAAGAGTAAATCATGTCACTGTGAAATGGGGAGACGAGTAACAGGCAGAGCACCAGCGCCCTGAGATTTGTGATGCGACCGGCTGTCCTGTATTATCATCCAGGCAGAGCGCCTAGTCAGCCCCTGTGTTTAGTAGGATACAGCAATGGACAGGTGCAAAAGACAACCAAGCGTGCAAATGGAGAACAGATTTTCTCCACTGTTGCAGGATCCTGGATCTCCATCTGATGACCTAAATAAATCTCTCATCTTCACACAGCAGGGCAAGAACTGAGAGTAACTCAGAAAGTAAAACGCTACAGGGAAAGCTAAGAGCCTTAACCTTTGTGTCGTCCTCCCGGGACAAATTGACCCCGTCTGTTTTGACGTTTCCTTCTTTCCTCCCTTCCTTCCTTCTGTCCTTCCTTCCTCCCTTCCTTATTTCCTCTATCCTTCCTTCCTTCCTTCCGTCTGTCCTTCCTCTCTCTCTTTCCTCCCTTCCTTCTTTTCTTCCTTCCTTCCTTCCTTCCTTCCTTCCTTCTTTCCTCTGTCCTTCCTTCCTCCCTCCCTCCTTCTCTCTTTCTTTCCTTCTCTCTCTCTTTCCTCCCTTCCTTCTTTTCTTCCTTCCTTCCTTCCTTCTTTCCTCTGTCCTTCCTTCCTCCCTCCCTCCTTCTCTCTTTATTTCCTTCTCTCTCTCTTTCCTCCATTCCTTCTTTTCTTCCTTCCTTCCTTCCTTCTTTCCTCTGTCCTTCCTTCCTCCCTCCCTCCTTCTCTCTTTCTTTCCCTCTCTCTTTCCTCCATTCCTTCTTTCCTCCCTTCCCTCCTTCCTTCCTCCCTCCTTTCCCTCCTTCCTTCCTCCCTCCTTTCCTTCCTTCTTTCTCTTTTCCTTTCCTTTCCTCCCTTCCTTCCTCCCTCCTTTCCCTCCTTTCCTTCATTCCTCCCTCCCTCCCTCCCTTCCTTCCTTGACTCGAGGACTACAGGAGCCTCAAACTCTGATTGTAGGTGACTTTGCTGGCAAAGATATAAGAGGCATGTGCAGTAAACACCTAAATACTCCCAATGTTACGGTCTCTGGCATGACAGAAAGAATCCTGCATATCGTGACTGCATACCCAACTGTGAAAACCATCATAGTGCAGATAGGAGCCAATGATCTAGTGAAACATCAGTTTGAAGTGCTGAAACACAACTTTATCTATCTGTTGAATACAGTCAGCTCTCTGAATGTTGAGGTGTTTATCAGTGGTCCTCTACCATCAGTGAGAAGAGAAGTTAAGAGGTTCATCAGACTGTCAACATGGCTCTCAACTCCATGCACCATCCAATCAGTGCACTTCACAGGCAATTTCAACTCTTTCTGGGACCACAGACATATTTTTAAGGGAGATGGACTTTGCCTGAACAAGTTTGGAGTAATATATTTCATTTCTAACCTATTTTACTTCCTGTTTCAGACAAGAGATATAACACAATGTTGCAGAAATCTTGAAGAACGGCCGCCTTGGACCCTGCTTTAAACATGAGAGACATCCGAGCCAAAAGGAATAGTCATTTGGTGGTGAAGGGGGGTGGATACTGTATTTCACTTTCTTCTCCCCTCCAAACCCCCTCCAGGTAACCTTCCTCTCCATACACCTTACCCTACCACCATTTTCTCTCCCCTTAACCCCCCATGGCGTCTAACTCCATCAGTTTTGACACAATCATCACAGCTACAACACCCACCACCTCCTTCCCTCCCTCTCTCTCCACGACACAATCAGAATCATCCTCTTTCGCTCCAGCCTGATGAAAGCACAGCATGTCCAGATGTCTGTGCACAAAATACACCAAACTCTGACTGATATGTGCTGGGTCCAGGCTGGAAGGCTGATGGCACTAATGACTCTTCCCAGGAAAAAGCCGCAGCCCAGTGTGCTGGCAGCTTCCTCAATTTCTGTCTTGATAGGTAATAGAAAAAAAATGAAGCTAAATCTGCCAAGAAACAGGAAGCACTCAAAAAGCTCTGCAGACCTATCACATTTAACATCCATTTCTCATCAGCCACAGCCTGTTGCAAAAAAAAACAGGGCAGATAATGCTTTTATCGTGCTAAATTTAGCTTTAATAGACATCAGGTCTTTGGCAGAAAAAGCATTTTTAATCAATTATTTTATCATCAAGCACAAACTAAACTTGTTCAGACCAAGATAACAGTGCAGCTGTTCTTATTGATGCATAAGAAAAAGAGGTGGAGTTGCCATTTTATTCATTCTCTCCAATGTTAGAAGATATCTTAAGGGGAAATTAGCTTCTTTTGAATATGGCCCTTCAGCTGAATTCATCCTCTCGAGCTATAATCCCTAAATATCCAAAGGCCGCCTAAATACTGTGCAACCATTTCGATGACTTCACTGAACTGCTGCTTATAATCTTTCTAAAGTTAAAGGTGATTTTATCATCATCATCATCATCATTGTGTTCTTGGTAATAATGGACCGACCCAGCATGTGACGGACCTCACACACAACGAGGGGCACACTCTGAAGTTGATTATTGAGATTATTGAGAGTCAAAATGAAACATGGAGAAGCAGCGTTCACTTGTTATGCTCGACACATCTGAACAAACTCCCCGAAAATTGCACGTCTGCTGTAAGTCTCAGTTCTTTTAAATCAAGGCTGAAGTCATTTCTGTTTGCCGCTGCCTTTTTATTAAATCAAATAATTATTCATGCCTCACACTGCACTGCAAATATTCTTGTATTTTATAGCTGTCAAATTCTACTTCAGCTGCTTTTTGGATTGTTTTTAATCATATTTAAATGTTTTACTGTGTGTTTCTGTTGTTGCACTTTGTCTCAATGTTTTATGTAAACCACCTTGAATTTCCTTGTTGCTGAAGTATGTCGTATAAATAAACTTGCCTTGCCTTACACCTCACAGTAATAACTTCCACCGCAGCTCCACGAGATTAAAATATGAATCACATCTATTGTTTGGCTCTGCTATTATTATTCTCTCACTTCTTCTCCCCAAATTCTCCCTGCATGTGTTGTATATGAGCTGCTGCTTCATCCAGGATTGTATACACCTATGTTGGCTTTAACCCTCCTGTTGTCCTCGAGTCAATGAAGGAAGGGAGGAAGAAGGAAGGAAGGGAGGGAGGGATGAAGGAAGGAAAGGATAGGTAGGAAGAAGGAAGAAAAGGAGGGAGGGATGAAGGAAGGAAAGGAGGGAGGAAGAAGGAAGGAAAGGAGGGAGGGATGAAAGAAGGAAAGGAGGGAGGAAGAAGGAAGGAAAGGAGAGAGGGATGAAGGAAGGAAAGGAAGGGAGGAGGGAGGGAGGAAGGATGGAAGGGAGGAAGAAGAAAGGAAAGGAGGAGGAAGGAAGGAAGGGAGGAAAAAGGAAGAAAAGGAGGGAGGAAGGAATGGTGGAAGGGAGGAAGAAGGAAGGAAAGGAGGAAGGAAGGATGGAAAGGAGGAAGGAAGGGAGGAGAGGAAAGGAAAGAAGGAAGGGAGGAAGGAAATGAGGGAGGAAGGAATGGAGGAAAGGAAAGAAGGAAGGGAGGAAGGAAAGAAGGATGGACAAAAGAAGGAAGGTTGGAGGAAGGAAAGAAAGAGAGAAGGAGGGAGGGAGGAAAGAAGGAAGGAGGGAAGGAAAGAAAGAATGGAGGAAAGAGATAGGAAGGAAATAAAGAGAGAAGGAGGGAGGGAGGAAAGAAGGAAGGAGGGAAGGAAAGAAGGAAGGGAGGAAAGAGAGAGGGAGGGAGGGAGGGAGGAAGGACAGGCGGAAGGAAGGAAGGAAGGAACGAACAGTCAAAACAGACGGGGTCAGTTTGACCCGGGAGGACGACACAAAGGTTAAGTATTCAAATCTTTTTTGGGTGTTTTTTTTTTAACCTGTGCACCATTGCATGAATTATACAGCATAAAAGACACTTTTCACAATGCAATGAATTGTTAAAGTATTCTATCAGCATGCATGCAATGTCTTTTACATCATTTTGTACACATTCTTCTGTAAATACGCAGGATATATATTTGAACTTTTGTAAACCATGATTTGAATGATTATCATGTGATCACCACGGCAACACAGTCCACCAAGTGCCACTTTAATTAAACCAATTATTCTACCTACTTTCATCTTAGACCAGTGTTTACAGACCAAATCATTTATTTAAATAAGGATTTACTACAGTGGCAAACAAATAGCAGCCTGTGGGCAAAATCCAGCCCTCCAGAAAATATATTTGGCTGAACCTGAAGTTTTTTTTCTTTAATAATTAGCATCAAAACTTTTCTCGTGTCAATCCCAATCAATATGTTGCTTTGTGCCGTCCCCACAGGAGGAGAACCGAGCTATTTGAACAGTGCATGGTGCTGAAATTGCATCTAATGAACCTGCCAGAAATGAATTTTCAATGTGTGAATTCCAATACTGTTTTAATTCCACTTTAGCCTATTCGACCATGAAGAATTTATTTTTCATGCACACAAATAGGTGGCAGTTGAGCAGACATGGTGTGTTAATGACATTTTTTTTAAGACAACAACAACAACAACACCTTCAGTTTATTTAACCTTTGTGTCGTCCTCCCGGGTCAAATTGACCCCGTCTGTTTTGACTGTTCCTTCTTTCCTCCCTTCCTTCCTTCCTTACTCTTTCCTTCCTTCCTTCCTTCCTTACTCTCTCCTTTCCTTCCTTCCTTCCTTCCTCCCTTCCTTCCTTCCATCCTTCCATCTTTCCTTCCTTCCTTCCATCCTTCCTTCGATCCTTCCATCTTTCCTTCCTTCTCCTCGATTCCATCCTTCCATCTTTACTTCCTTACTTCTTCCTCCCTTCCTTCCATCCTTCCATCTTTCCTTCCATCCTTCCTTCCTTCCATCTTTCCTTCCTTCCATCCTTCCTTCCTCCTTTCCTTCCTTCCTTCCATCCTTCCATCTTTCCTTCCATCCTTCCTTCCTCCTTTCCTTCCTTCTTCCTTCCTCCCATCCTTCCTTCATTCCTTCCTTCCATCCTTCCTTCGATCCTTTCATCTTTCCTTCCTTGATTCCATCCTTCCATCTTTCCTTCCTTCCTCCTTTCCTTCCTTCCTTCCATCCTTCCGTCTTTCCTTCCACCCTTCCATCTTTCCTTCCATCCTTCCTTCCTCCTTTCCTTCCTTCTTCCTTCCTTCCATCCTTCCGTCTTTCCTTCCATCCTTCCGTCTTTCCTTCCATCCTTCCATCTCGAGGACAACAGGAGGGTTATATCAATAGTAAGACTGAATGCTCCTTAAAATGTCAAATGGTGTAACCACAAATCTCTTTGAGCCCTGATCAACTCCATGATGTTGAGATCAGGGCTCTGTGCAGGACTCCTTGTTCTTCTTGTTGCTGAAGATAGTTCTTTATGACTCTGAGTGGATGTTTGGACTCGTTGTCATGCTGCAGAATAAATTTGGGGCCAATCAGACGCCTCCCTGATGGTGTTGCATTATGAATGTTTTGTAAAGTAGCTGACTGAATAAAGTCACGGTCAAGAAAAAGAAGCTTTAGTTCAACAGATTTTTAAAAAATGACTGCACCTGACGCTTTCTAACAGCTATTGAGAACATTACTTCTCCCAAATGTCAAGGATTAAAGCGAAGGACAAAGATGACACATCTAGACACACCAACGTGCAATGACTTCTCTTCAAAGGGAGACCAGAAGAAAAGTGGTGGTTAAGGTCATATCATTTTTCTCTGCTGGTTGTGCAGTGTGGTTTTAACTGTCAGTCTGTATTACATTTGATGTTCATGTCTCTCTACAGTCGGTTGTGCATTATGTGTGTGAATTTCATGTGTTTTGAGTCTTAAAGATTAATACACTGTGCTTTAGATGCCATATGTGGAACCAAACAGCCTTAAAATTCAATTAAATTCAATCTTTATTTCAGACCCGATCGGTCCATAAAAACACACATACTACAAGAAACAAGAAGCATATCTAAAAGACATACAAACACCCTCTCCAGTGCCTCCAAAAACTAGAGAAATAACAGGTTCTGCTCTTTTTAGGCATGACTAAAGCCATAATAATTTCATTTGTAGAGTGCTTCAGCCGCACCATAAAAGTAAACATGTAATTCCTAAGAAGAGCGTCCAAGGTGGGAACATTGCTGTGTACAAACAACTGACTGGCACTCGTCCATCTAAAGAGCTTCAACAGGATTCGTAGTGCATCATTATATGCCACCCGAAGTTTGTTAAATTTAGCCTTAAAGCCCATTTATGCTCGACGTTAAATACGAATCTGGATATAGACGGAGCCTTTTGTCTGTGCTCTGCATTCATTTCGTCCGTATTTCTGCACGTTTCCATAAAGCTTACAGATACGGACCAAACGGAGCAGTACCACCGTAAACCATGGGGGGGCAGTGTTGTTGTCACTACTCGATACGTAGCTCTAGTGAGACACGAAGAAGAAATAACAATGGTGGAACGTTTTGAGGAAAGGTTGTGCGAGTTGGTTAGAAACTTTAAACATATCGTTTTTGTCTTTTATGCAAGAGGAACATTATCAATATCTCCTCCACAGTCGCCATGTTTGTTTTTGAGTTTGTTTGTTGTTTTGACTCTGCGCTGCCCCCTGGTGGATGTACTGGTTAACATCCATGCCAACGTAAAGGACGCATGGAAGTATTTGAGCAGTGACGGTAACATCCATTGAAAAGGACCTAAACATTTTCGTACATACGTTGAGCATAAATGGGCCTTTACTGTAACTTCACCACAAGGGGGCAGTATACAGTGGAGTACAATAGGCTTTAAACAAAGCAATTTTAACATTATCCGAACACATATAAAATTTGTGTGCCAACATATTTGCTTGAGCATACAATTTACAGTACTGTCGCTGTATATCATCATCATCACTCAGGTCATCCCTGATGATGTGACTAAGATATTTTACTTTGTCCACAACAGTCAGTGGATTATCTACCAAGAAGAAAGAGGGGAATGTTCTCTTCATGTCTACCAAAAGGCCCATTTATGCTCAACGTACGTACGAAAATGTATCCGTCCTTTTCAAACGATGTTACCGTCACTGCTCTTTACGTTGGCATGGATGTTAACCAATACATCCACCAGGGGGCAGCACAGAGTCAAAAGTTTATGACAACAACAAACTCAAAAACAAACATGGCGACTGTGGAGGAGATATTGATAATGTACCTCTTGCATAAAAGACAAAAACAAATTATTATAAATTATTATTTCTTCTTCGTGTCTCACTAGAGCTACGTATCGGGTAGTGACAGTAACACTGCCCCCCCATGGTTTCCGGTGGTATTGCTCCGTTTGGTCTGTATCCGTAAGATTTTTGGAAACGTGCAGAAATACGGACGAAATGAACGCGGAGCACGGACAGAAGGCTCCGTCTATATCTGTATCCGTATTTAACGTTGAGCATAAATGAGTTAAATTTGATATCAAACTGCTTTCCGTAGTCCGAGCAAACTCTAAGAAGTTAGCTGCAGACGAACAGAATGTAGTTATATGTGACGTCAGTATCATTTTAAAGTAATACATGCTATGTGTGCCTGGGTTGCTCTGCACAAACTATAGTAAGAGCATTTGGAGAGGAGGTAGGTGGTCGATAATATAGGTAAAAGAGTCTGTGTTCATGCAAGAGGCCAGAAATCCCAGAAGCTTACATCTACTTTTTTTGATCAGTTGTTATTGATTAACACCTCTGCAGCATCTTCAGTATGTTTTGTTTTGTGCTGTGGGGGCAGCGTGAGTCATTTTAAAGGCAAGGTAGACATTTATTATTTTTGTTTACATCAGTCTTTTGTTGATCTATGGGTGATCCCAAACTGGTTTTCTATGACTGCTGGGTATTCAACATTTCATCTGTTTCTTTAGATTCAAACACCTACCAGTCAGAGAAAAGTGATTTCTTTGGCCAGAGTAAATGTTCAGCACACTCTTTAAAAATAGATGTTTAATCTCAGTGAGACTTTTGTGGTTAAATAAAGGTTAAATAATAATGGTTTCAGCTGTGTTTTGGTTTTTCTTCGAGTTGTACTGACACGCTTTACTCTTCATCTCCCGCTGGGATTATTGTTTGTCGGCTGACTCCGGTTCTACAAAACCTAAAAAAACAAAAACGTTTTTCTCCCTAAATAACTTTCAGTCATGTTTTTCATGGAAACAAGGCTGCACTGAAAAGGCCTTTCTGAAAGAACAAACATTTCATCATGTTGTCCATCTAGTCCGATTTGCCTCTTTCTCCGAGGTAATTTAGTTTTCTGTCTTCCTGTCAGAGATGATGAACTGTCTTCAGGCTCCAAAACCGACAAGGATAACTGATGTTTATTCTACAGTTTGATATTGCATAATACATTTTTAAACATCATAACAAGTTTTTAATATTTATATATACATTATGTAATTTTATAATAATACTATACAGAATATTTTAGTATAATAAGTCATGAATTAGTCATAGATTGAGAGATATGCTCATGTTGATTTATATACACTATTAATATACAATTAACCTTCGTGTCGGCCTCCCGGGTCAAATTGACCCCGTCTGTTTTGACTGTTCCTTTTTTTCCTCCCTTACTTCTCTCCGTCTGTCCTCCCTCCCTTCCTACTTCTCTCTTTCTTTCCTTCCTCTCTCTTTCCTTTCTCCCTCCTTCCTTTCTCCCTCCTTCCTTCCTTCCTTATTCCTCCTTCCTTCCTCCTTTCCTCCCTCCCTTCCTCCTTTCCTTCCTTCCTTCCTTCCTTCTTTCTTTCCTTCTTCCTCCCTTCCCTCCTTCCTTCCTTCCTTCCTTCTTCCTCCCTTCCTTCCTTGACTCGAGGACAACAGGAGGGTTAAACGTATAATTAAATATTTACATTTTCAATTATATTGACTATAATAATTTCGAACATTAAACAAATTGAAGATAATGAATACAGCACTAAAGCAAATCACAGACAGCTAGCCTCCATGTTTGGAAGAAGCCCTGAAGCCATAAACATCTCTAGATATAGAGTATAATGTAGTCAAAGCTACAGACTGATATGAGTTTACTCCCAAGTGGGTTAAAGCTAATGTTCTTTATCTTCTTTGCTCCATCCTCCAGCCGGCTCTCAGCCTCTGTGCTGTGAAACACCGCTGCTCAGCTTTCCTCTCCTTCCCAACCACAAGTCTCACCCCAGATAAAACTGCTACCTCTCTCCTCCACCACTGCTTGAGCCTGAAGGCACCGCTGTCTCTGATGAGCCCGCTCAATAACAGTAGAGTCAGTAAACTGGCTGGTTGTTTTTTTTTTTAGGCCACTGGGTCTGGTCTTGCAGAGTTCACTATAAAAGAACAACCTCCATGGTGGGGACTTCTACTCCCTGAAAAGCTCAGCATGTTTCATGAGGCGAAGAGAAGAGAATCAGCTATAGTGTTATGCAAGTATTATCAAGAGGGTGTGATGAGATTATGAAGTAAAAGCACGCTAACATTTGGTTGTAGGATTTAGTTACCGCTTCTGACTTTCTAAGGACTTTACTATTTTCATGAATTCATGCATTTCCTTTGTCCTTTTCCTTGCACTTAGACTCCATACTTACTCTACTGTTTTGGTCTATGGTGAATCTTATTCTTGCTTTTTGTCTTGCAGTTGTGTGTAGGGCTGAAATGTTAGATTAAAGCTATAGTAAATGAATACTGTGTCAATACTAGTGGAAAAACAGAAGAGAAAGAAGATGTGAAAGCAGGTTTTACGATAATCTTATAAAAATAAATATCTGTCAGCTTTGTATACGTTATTTTTCTGTTTTCTCTTGTTTTGTACCTCTGCAAAAATACACACTTTTCACAGTTTCCGTTCACGTGCATATCCTAAAATGTGCACGTTCAACGGTGAGACTGAGCTGTATTCACTCATGCCTTTCTCTCTGGTCTAGTCTCTCCTTACTTCCCACTTCATCACATTCATCCATCCACTGCATGAATTCAGACATTCAATTGCCTCTCTTCTCAATCATAAAATGGTCAATTTCCTTAATTGTCTGTCTTGCTCATCTCACAGGAACAAAACGTTCCTAATAAATCGTGTTCATTTCATATTTGAGTGGTGAAGTCTCGTCTGGTTGAATTACAGCTCGACTTTAAAGGCGACTCTGGTGATTTAGGACTGTGCCACCATATAAAATTGGGGGACATGTGAAAAGACAGGAGATATATTTAACAGACACTATAATCCCTAGTAAATCAAGCTCCATAAACACTGCATCCTACACATCCCAGAATGCAACACAACCTCTTCAATTAGACCCTCCCTCTTTGGTAAATGCCACAAATTTGTAACATCGATGTTCTCCAAGCTCAAACCAAGACGAACCACAGAAGACATAAACATATTTTCAGTGACTGAATAGTACTCACAATGACGAGTGAAGTTAGAAAAGATTTTAAAAGCAATGGTTTTGATTGGCCAAATATATAAATAGCTCAAGGATCTATGATCACAGGCACATTTTATTCCTGCTTAAAATACAAAGAAGTTTCAAAACTATCAGAGAATCAAAAGATTTCAAAGAGCCTCTTTCTGCTATGAAACTATCTAGGTTAACTCAGCTCAGTCTAAAATAAGTGGGACAATGTTGCTGAGGAAAAAAAGAAAGATGTGAAATTTGGAGACAGCTCTGATGATGTTACAGTACATAGAGTAAAAAAGTTAACTTACTATAAGTCATTCTACTTTTCTTTTTTTGTAGTATTTTTCTTCTCTTTTATTTGGTAGGGGAACTGGGGCAGTCAAGGAGATATTTCCTATTTCAGCATTTAAATGGGATGGGGTTAAAATATTCTATTATATCAGTGCAATGAAATTGAAATAATATGGAAGAAGTATATTCTTCAAAGTTGGAGAAAAAGGTATAGAAACATCCTTTGCTGCCTCAGGGTTTGTACACTGCTGCCATCATTATCCGTGCTATTAGCTGTGTGCTACTGTCCTGATCTGAACTATTATGTAACTTAGTTTGTTTACCAAGGCAGGCTTGAATTTACTTTTAAATAAAATCAATGCAGGACGATCGCCAGTATTTCCAGATAATTAGTTAAAGCTTCTAAAATGCCCAAGAAGCACAGCATGTCTTGGTCGACTTGTTCGTCAAGTCTTGTATTCATCAGAGATCTACATGTAGTAATCCTTTAGAGTTTCTGGATCTTCCTATTTTATCTTTAACCTTTGTGTCGTCCTGCCGGGTCAAATTGACCCCATTGACTCCTTCCTTCTTTCCGTTTGTCCTTCCTTCCTCCCACACTCCTTCTTTCCTTCCCTCCTTCCTTCTTTCCTCTGTCCTTTCCTTCCTTCCTCCTTTCCTCTTTTCCTTTCTCCCTCCCTCCCTCATTCCTTCTTTCATCCCTCCCTCTTACCTTCATTCCTTCCTTCTTCCCTCCGTCCTTCCTTCCTTCCTCCCTTCCTTCTTTCCTTTCCTCCCTCCTTCCCTTCCTTCCTCCTTCCTTTCCTTCCTTCTTCCTCCCTCCATTCCTTCCATCTTCCTTCTTTCCTCCCTTCCTTCCTTCCGCCTGTCCTTCCTTTCTCCCACACTCCTTCTTTCCTTCCTCCATTCCTTCTTTCCTCTTTCCTTTCCTTCCTTCCTCCTTTCCTCTTTTCCTTTATCCCTCCCTCTTACCTTCATTCCTTCCTTCTTTCCTCCCTTCCTTCCTTGACTGGACAACAGGAGGGTTAAGCAACCTTATTAATCTAGGATCATAAAACATACTCCATGTGAAAGCTTCTTCTTTCAGGTTCTGTGTTTGTTTAATAATTTGAATTAAATGGACGCTTTTCTGATTCAATTTAAGGCTTTAAATCACCCCAAGCTACTTTCTTAAAACTGGTGTAGAAGTCCTCAGGCAAGAACCTTCAGACTATCCCTGAATGGGTAACGTCAGTATAATCTGTCAGATCTCTTGTTTAAAAGGAGGGCCTGTTATGCTTTTACTTATTTTCAATAATGAGGATAAACGTATGTAGAATTAATCTCTATGAGCAAAAACCAGCAGCAGCTCAAAAACCTGCTCTGAACACTCAGTTTCTAACCATTGTTTCAAGTCAACTCATGACAGATTTCTTTATACGATCATCTGCTGTGGATGTTCTTTGGTTGTTTTTTATTCATAGTTATTTATAATTATTAAATTACAAGTGAAGTTGACTTATTTCAGTGCAATTGTGTCATTTTTTACTGTAAATTTTGCTGTTAAACAGTCAAATATCATGGCTCCCATTGCATATTTTAATAACCGCATTTGAGGGATCATTACAAAAAATGTGTCTTTATGTACGTATTCTATATATATAAGATTATCGGGGGAAACATCAATATCATAACTTCTTTACTTCTAATATCTGTATCGGTATCGGCTCCAAAAATCCAGTATCGGTCGAGCTCTAATAATGATATATTTCAATTATAAGTTTCTCTGACCTACAATTTTCATTTTGGAACAATTTTTCAACCAATGGTCATAAAACATCTCAATGATTGGTGGGATGAGCCAGTTTCTATTTACTTATGAATAATGTCAGATGCAGCTGAAATCACAGAAAAAGGTAAATTAATGTAATATACTTTGTAATATACTGTCCTCAAGTTCAAGAATGAATCAACTGATTTTACAATTATGATTCAGATTCACTTAAAATTGTATCTTTTGTTATTTTTTAGCTCACTGTTCACCGTCACTCCAGTTCAACCGAGCACTTAACCAACACAATGATCCCCAAATATGATTACGGGGTTGTTCAGGAGCCAACAGTGCTCTGGTTAAACTGGGCAGCTTCCAGTGGCCAACAATGCAGGGCAGCAGGTGTGGATGTTTGGCTGCGTTAATGTGAAGCAGGATGCTGCTGCTTAAAAGAGCTGGGCTGCAAAAAAAAAGAAAAGAAAAAGAAAATAAAGCTTTGGGAAATGAAATGAAAGATGAGGCTCAACGTTCATCAGCAAAGAGAATTGAGTGTGCTGCCAGCCAGGCGTGTTTCAATTTGAGTTCATTTAACGTTTAAAGAGCAGCATAGATCCAAAATGAGAAAACCTATAACACAAACACATTGAGTTTTATTACTTTTAAAAGCGATACATTTATTATGATTACCCATGTGGACATATTGGTAAATAAACAGGATCAAGTGGGCTCAGGTGCTATATGAGATCTACACCAAATATAAGAAAATGATAAATCTGCTGCATTACTATGTATGCTGTGGCGATATCTTGGGGACAATTTAACCACATCACCATGCTCTTGCAGAGGCAAACATTTATACATTAGTGATCATTTATTTAGGTGTGCTTCCCCTTCATGCACAAACATGAAATAATAACGTAATGTTGAGTCCCAGCCTGAGCTCTGACCGCGCTATGACCCTGAACTTGTTGTGAACTCCTACCTTCCTCACTCAACCTGCTTGATACTTGAACTGTAGCCGATCCACAACTCTCTCTACTCCTACACCTTTGTTCTTCCTCTCTATCCTACTGTTATTTTAGACAGTGACTTTAGGTTTGATCAGGCGGGGAGTGGAGGCCAACACGGAAGTAACTTAGGGCGGCTGTGGCTCAGGAGGTAGAGCGGTCGTCCACCAATTGGAAGATTGGCGGTTCGATTCCTGGCTCCTCCAGTCCACATGTCGATGTGTCCTTGGGCAAGACGCTTAACCCCAAATTGCTCCCGTTGCTGTGCCAACGGTGTATGAATGTGTATGAATGATTAGCTTCCCCTGATGTGCAGGTTGGCACCCTGCGTGGTAGCTCCTGCCATCAGTGTATGAATGTGTGTGAATGGGGTGAATGAAATGTATTGTAAAAGCGCTTTGAGTGGTCGAAAAGACTAGAAAGGCAATATATAAGTACAGGCCATTTACCATTACCATTACTTAAAACTGCATTCTATCAAAAGGCCACCAGGGGGCGACTGTTTTGGTTTCAAAAGGACTTCCGTCTCTATACAAGTCAATGGAGAATTCACCAACTTCTCACTTGATTTCTAACCTCAGTAAACATTTTCAAAATGTGTTTATGGTCTCAATCGCTAGTTTAAAGCCTTCTTCAATGCAGTATGATGTTCATTTGTGAAATTTTGGCCTCCCTGATTGTATATTTGACGATAAAGCAGGGTATGCATTAGGGCGTGGCTACATTGTGATTGACAGGTTGATTGGTTCACAGGTTCAGGAGGGCGCCTCATGCTCCTCCTGATGCCCATATAAGTAGAATCTGTGTTTTTTTTAATTTTTCCCGGCATGCACCTGAAATTTTCAAGATGGTGCTGCTCAGATCCGATACTATTGGCCTCCGAGCAGCAGTCCACAAACCAATGGGTGACATCAGGGATGTTACGTCCATTTTGTTATATACAGTCTATGTTCTCGACCAGTCAGCACTGCGCCATTTACAGGTAGTCCAAAATGCCTGCTGACTGGAAAGAAACAGCGTGATTACATCAGTCCCGTCCTTGCATCTTTGCACTGGTTGCCTGGTAATTTTAGGATCCAGTGCAAAGTTTTATTAATTGTTTTTAAGTGTTTAAATGGTCTGGCACCATCTTATTTATCAGAGTTTGTACAGCCTCACAGTACTACTAGGGCACTTAGGTCGACAAACCAGCTGCTCCTGGCAGTACCTCGGTCCAGATTCTGTACTCGTGGGGACCGAGCCTTCTCAGTGGCGGCCCCAAAGCTGCACAGGTTAGAGCTGCACAGTCTGTTGAGCACTTTAAACACTGCTGACAACCCATCTTTTCTTCTTCATGCTCATCACTTTGGTTTAGGATGGGCTCAGGATGCCTCCTCTCAACCCTAACCCTAACTTTAACCCTGTCTGAACTATAACAATAATGATTTTTAGCCTAAATCTCACTGCAGCAGGTACAGCCTCCATGAAATATTAACAGATTTTTATGTAAGATCAACACAAATGTTTCCTGTTTTACTTCTGTTGAACCATATACCGTAAATTTCGGACTATAAGCCGCTACTTTTTTCACACGCTTTGAACCCTGCGGCCTAAACAATGATGCAGCCAATCTATAGAGTTTTACAGGCTAATGGCCTCCAGGGGGCGCTCTAGCAGGAAGCGCAAGAGCGAGACAAACAGGTGGAAGAGATAATGTGCCGAGGAAGACGCTAGTTTGATTGTGTTTTGAACAGTCATTTTGCGCATCATGCACACACCCTCATCATGGAAAACACACAAATAAATGCATATGATGCAGCTTTTAAGTTAAAGGCAATCGATCTGGCTGTCGAAGAAGGAAATAGATCTGCTGCACGTAAGCTTGGTATCAATGAATCTGTGGTGAGATGTTGGAGACGGTAGCATGAAGAACTGACTCGATGCAAAAAGACGACAAAAGCTTTCAGAGGTAAGGTTCACTCATGTTATAACGTGGACACCTGCGGCTTATAGACAAGTGCGGCCTATATATATACCTTTTTTTTTCTTTTTAAATTTAGATGGTGCGGCTTATATTCAGGTGCGCTCAATAGTTCGGAATTTCTTTCCCAAAAACTGATGATTACATTCATATGTAATTTCCCAGTCTAACCAACTTAATGAGGATTTGCAGTCAGTTGTGATGCATTATTAGATAGATGACGTGCTCCATCACTCCACCACTGTTCATTAGAGGTAAACGCTTATTACTGTGGTGACCAGAAAGTTATTAGTGGAGCCGTGGAGTCGGTTTCTTGACATTTAACACTCAGTGAAAGATTGCTACAGTGCTTTCCATTACTCTGTCTAGATCAATCAAAAGTGCCTGTCATCAACTCCAAAGCTTCAACGCCTTCGGTACATATCACACCATCTGTACTTTATAAAAATAGAAGAAATATGGCACTGTAGATCATAACACTCCCATTAATCATATTGTTCTTATTAATACTTTATTGTGCACATTGACAACTTTTTTTCCCAGGCATTCCCACGCTGAAAGTCTTTGTACTTTTTAGACTTCTTAGACTCAAGAGTGTAGATGTTATATATATGAGCAGTCTATGTTTAGAGAGGCACATATTCAACAAGCCTCGACCTCCCTCTAGGAGACGGTTTAGAATGTGTTGTCCTGCCGGGTCAAATTGACCCCGTCTGTTTTGACTGTTCCTTCTTTCCTCCCTTCCTTCCTTCCGTCTGTCCTTCCTTCCTCCCACACTCCTTCTTTCTTTCCCTCCTTCCTCCCTTCCTTCTTTCCTCTGTCCTTTCCTTCCTTCCTCCTTACCTCTTTTCCTTTCTCCCTCCCTCCCTCATTCCTTCTTTCATCCCTCCCTCTTACCTTCATTCCTTCCTTCTTCCCTCCGTCCTTCCTTCCTTCCTTTCCTTCTTTCCTTTCCTCCCTCCTTCCCTTCCTTCCTTCCTTCCTTCCTTCCTTCCTTCCCTCCTCCCTTCCTCTTTCCTTTCTTCCCTTCTTCCTCCCTTCCTCCCTCCATTCCTTCCATCTTCCTCCTTTCCTCCTTTCCTCCCTCCTTTCCTTCCTTCTTTCCCCCCTTCCTTCCTTGACTGGACAACAGGAGGGTTAAACAACCTTAAATACATCTAGGATCATAAAACATACTCCATGTGAAAGCTTCTTCTTTCAGGTTCTGTGTTTGTTTAATAATTTGAATTAAATGGACGCTTTTCTGATTCAATTTAAGGCTTTAAATCACCCCAAGCTACTTTCTTAAAACTGGTGTAGAAGTCCTCAGGCAAGAAACTTCAGACTATCCCTGAAAGGGTAAAGCTAGTATAATCTGTCAGATCTCTCTTGTTTAAAAGGAGGGTTTAGACTTCCAAAATGCCGACTGAGCCGCTATAAAAGAACCAGGTTGCTCCTTTTTAAACAGCAGCAGTTAAATGGTGTGATGGAGGAGCGCTACATGGTCACAGAGCACTTAGCAGTTGTTTTTTAGTCGTTGGTCTTATGTTGCAATATTCTGGTACAGTGTGCAGTAAGTGAGAAAGTAATAAATGTTTTGTGTTGCAGCACTGTGAACCCAATAACAGTTTGCCTGAAGGAAAAAATAAAGTATCTTACAAGGCTACCTCCCAAACTGTTGTTTATGATGTAATGATTAATAGTTTTATTTCACCGATTTTTTTAATCTGTAATTTGATGACAGTGGTGTTGAACGGCCGGTGAGAAACAATTTAACTCTTTCCAGTTAAATTATTGTGTTATCGAGAAGGAGACTCTTGCACTTATTTGGGCATTACAACATTTTGAAGTCTATGTTGACTCTGGTTCATTTCCCCCAACTGCAGGCTGATGCGGTAGGTTTTGTTTTTGCAGCCTAATTATTTGGATATCCGCCACATTAAAGGCTCTGAAAATATTGTGGCAGCTGCTTTATCCAGAGCACCTTGCTTTTAAGTTTGCTGTATTGTACTGTATAACCTCTCTGGCCTTCTATATCCCTCTTTGTGCTTCTCTCTTAAATGCATCTCCAGGCGCCGGGGTTGCTGGGTTACAGGGTGGAGTTTGATTGGCTGGCTGGGGGAGACACTTCAAGAACCGGTCAGTACAGAACATTTACACAGTTAAGGAGCTAAGGTTAAGTTAGGGTTAGCTGCCTATGAATCATTTAGATTTTTGAAATGGTCATTGTCTGCCGGTATTCCCGTCTTTATTGGGAGCACACATGGGCTTAAATGGTGTCACTTTGCCGGACTTTTGACTTTTTTTAATCAAATATCTTTATTTTATATTCCAAAATCTACATGAACTAATGAATACATTTTCAAATGAGAGATAAATGTTGCTTTATAAGAAATGATCTCCCTTATAAATCATGTCAGTATCCATGAAAAACAGCTGAACTTAGATGTTGGTGCTTAATGGGAACACTTACCCTAACAGCTGGACTTAGATCTTAGGAAGGAAGGAAGGAAGGAAGTAAGAAAGGAAGGAAGGAAGGAAGGACGGACAGATGGAAAGAAGGAAGGACAGGAAGGAAGCAAGGATAGATGGAAAGAAGGAAGGACAGATGGAAAGAAGGAAGGAAGGAAGGAAAGAAGGAAGGAAGGAAGGATGGGAGGAAGGAAAGAAAGGAAGGAAGGAAGGAAGGAAGGAAGGAGGGAGGGAAGGAAAGATGGAGGGAACATTTACCCTAACAGCTGAACTTAGATCTTAGGAAGGAAGGAAGGAAGGAAGGAAGGAAGGAAGGAAGGAAGGAAGGAAGGAAGGAAGGAAGGACAGAAGGAAGGAAGGAAGAACATAAGGAAGGAAGGGAGGGATGGAAGACGGAAGGAAGGAAGGACAGAAGCAAGGAAGGACAAATGGAAGGAAGGAAGGACAGAAGGAAGGAAGGAAGAACATAAGGAAGGAAGGAAGGAAGGAAGGAAGGAAGGACAGAAGCAAGGAAGGACAGATGGAAGGAAGGAAGGACAGAAGGAAGGAAGGAAGGAAGGGAGGGAGGGAAGACAGAAGGAAGGAAGGAAGGAAGGAAGGAAGGAAGGACAGAAGCAAGGAAGGACAGATGGAAGGAAGGAAGGACAGAAGGAAGGAAGGAAGGAAGGACAGAAGGAGGGAACATTTACCCTAACAGCTGAAAACATTGGTTAGAAAATTTGAAAAGTCATCAAATGTAATAAGTTACATTACTTTGATGAAGTCATTGAAATAGTTACATTACTTATTACATTTTAAATAGAGTAACTACTAATCTTTAACCTATTACATTTCTAAAGTAACCTTCCTAACTGTGTTGTAACGTTGCCTAACTGGCTGCAGCCTCGACACACCTGTGGTGGTTTCAGTGAGACTTAATGGCGCTCTGTAAATGTCGTGATGTTCCAGTGTAAATGGACTCACACAGAGAGCAGGTAGTGTAAAGTTGTTTTTTAGCGGCTCTGGGGACGGAGATGCTCACTTCCTGTCTCCTCCATTCACCCCTGCAGTTCTGTCATTATCAGCTCACACACCCACAACTCCTCAGAGGTTCACACAACGTTACACAACTCACTCTTACTAGCCCTGAAACAAGCTCTTCCTCTCGCCAAAAAACCTCAAATCCAACCTCCATCGCACTCCAAACATACACAGACAGCTTCTGGTCCCATCGGAGACAACATGTGACGTTTCCTTCTCCTCCTGTTAGTCACTGACCTTTTCTTTTCCTCATCACTCCCACTCTAAGAAACCGTTTTGTCCGTTTTCTTTACATTCACGTCACAGTTTCAACACTGACGTCATGTAGAGAAAATAGAACCACTGTCTCTTGTCCTCTTTCTCTTTACAGACTGTGTCTTTTTCCTAATCTTCTTATAATCTACCTAATTGTGTTGAGGTAAAACAGAGAGGAATGTAATCCCCATCTCACCCAAATGTTGGTGTCCTTGTTTTTAAAAGGGAGCTATTGTGCTTTTTGGTGGTGTTTTTATTTATTTCTTATTTTGTCAATTGTTCTGTCTCATTATCGTCCTGTCAATCAACGAACTGTAAAGCACTTTGGGTGCTATATAAATAAAGTGTGATTGATTGATTGATTTCACTGATATGATGTCGGATATCATGTTAAACATGGTCAGTCTTCCAAAACTTGGGGTTAACATGTGTAGAAGTGCCCTGCAGTTTAAAGTCAGAGCTTCAGCCTGTTTGATGAGTTGACGTCAGATGGTCGCATATGCCCATAAATGGCTTCCCACTCTGTATCCTTGGTTGCTAAGGTTGTTGCTAAGGTTTTTTCATGTCATGTGTGGCACGACTTTTTCGGAATCAGATCAACCAGACAGCTCAAACATGTACGGACAGATTTGAGAAAATTGTTTCATGTGTTGTTTAAGCAGCATCCCGAGCAGCCAGAAGTTAGCTGTGACCTAGCCTCTGGAAGCTAACCAATCAGAACAGAGATTGCTTATTGGGAGGCGGGGCTTAAAGAGAAAAGAGGTTAAACAGCAGTAATGAACCAGTATGAGATAAATAAGGATTTTTTTTAAAAACTGTGATTCATGCAAAGCTATTCTAATGGAGTCCCAGAATAAAACATAGTGCTAGAAATCCCTTTCTATTGTTATTATGGGAGGACTTAATTCATCTAGACCAGTGGTCTCCAACCCTGCTCCTGGAGAGCTACTGCCCTGCATGTTTTAGGTATCTCCTCACTCTAACACACCTGATTCTAATAATCAACTCGTTATCAAGCCCTTTGACGAGCCTCAGCTGCTTGATAACGAGTTAGAGTGAGGAGATACCTAAAACATGCAGGGCAGTAGCTCTCCAGGAGCAGGGTTGGAGACCACTGGTCTAGAAGCTCTGATTTCCACTTTACACATTTTACGAGACAATTACCACCAATTTACCTATTGACCTCTTACCCCACCACCTCACTCTGTGTGAAGTCCTTCATATATAGCAGCAAATCCAAACTGAGAAATACACAATTTTCCGGCAGAGTACCCTAACCTCAGACTAGAAGATGACTGCAAAACACCTGGTAGTGGTGGGGGGAGTCGTTACTTTTAAAATAAAGCAACAACTTAATTAGTTATGTGCCTACCAGCCCAGAGGAGGGGAGCACTTTTTACACGAGGGGTGTGTGGTAATGGATGAGTGTGGTGAAGCCAGCCCAGTATAATAGAGCTTAGAGGAGACGACAGAATGACAGACACATGAGTTTGGAGGCCATCCAGTGTGTGTGCACGTACTGCATATGTGTGTGTGTGTGTGTCTATGCATGACTTAACTAATCCTGTGTGTAAAGATGGTGAAGTGTCTTGGCTTTGGATGACATAGCAACAGACCACAGGCTGCTGCAGAGTGACATCTCCATCCAGAATCTACCTCCCAGCTGCACCATGTGGAGCCAAAGTCGTCCCGGTCCAACGTGTTCCTCCCAGCTGTACGGTTCGGGGCCAAAGTCATCACAATCCAATATGGCCCCTTCTGGATGCAGCATCTAATGCCAAACATATCAAAACACAACTTGTACTATCAGCTCAAGCATCTTAAGAGACACTTCAATCTAGTGATTACCCTCCAGCCGTCCCTCTGTTTCGCCAACAAACATAAAAAAAAAACATATTCTACTCAGCGTTGCTCACATAAAGTGCGAGATAATGAAACGCGGTCATTACCCTCCAGTCATTTCTTCCAAAAGACATAAAAATATCATCTCAGTTGTGCAATAGAAAGCAAGAAACAGTTTATTCCAGTAATTACCAACCAGCTATTTCATCTGAAGCCAAAAGGCACGGGAAGCTCGCGATCACCTCTCAGTTCCATCTGAACACACAGGCATAAATGTTGCTTGTGGGGGAAACATCTGATGCAAAAGTCATCAAAGTCCAACATGTATATAAAGTATGTTTCTGCTTCTTATGTAAAATATAGATGGATTTTTATTATCTGTAATAAAGTAAAATGTTCCCCTCTGGACACCACATTTAATACATGTGTCTCCTACTGTAGGTCAGCCATCCAAACCATCTGCACACTATAGTCCCACATGAGCCTCCAGGCAGTTCATTGTAGAGACAATTAAAACATATATATATATATATATATATATATATATATATATATATATATATATATATATATATAAATAAATGAATAAAAAAAAGCTTGATATTATATTTGCTAGTCTTGGCCAATGAGAGAGACAATGACTGCAGAGATAGGTGGCAGGAAGGATGTTTTCTGTTCATGTTGTATATGTGTGTGTTCTTAGCATAGACTGTATATAAGAAATGAACGTAACATCCGTGACGTCACCCATTGGTTTGTGGACTGCTGCTCGGAGGCCAATAGTTTCGGATCTGAGCAGCGCCATCTTGAAAATTTCAGGTGCATTCCGGGAAAAATAAAAACACGGATTCTACTTATATGGGCATCAGGAGGGGCATGAGGCGCCCTCCTGAACCTGTGAACCAATCAACCTGTCAATCACGACGTAGCCACGCCCTAATGCATACCCTGCTTTATCGTTACATATAAAATCAGGGAGGCCAAAATGTCCCAAATGAACATCATACTGCATTGAAGAAGGCTTTAAACTAGCGATTGAAACCATAAACACATTTTGAAAACGTTTACTGAGGTTAGAAATCAAGTGAGAAGTTGGTGAATTCTCCATTGACTTGTATAGAGACGGAAGTCCTTTTGACACCAAAACGGTCGCCCCCTGGTGGCCTTTTGATAGAATGCAGTTTTAAGTTACTTCCGCGTTTGCATCATTTCAGAGGACCGGAACTCCCCGCCTGGTGCTTACTCTAATGCAGGGTTTATTATCCTTTTAAATATTTACCATATAATTAATAATACCAACGCTGACAGTGTGTGTCCAGTTCAAACCTCTGATTCTATTAAACTACAAAACAAAAATCAACACTTCACACAATATTTTAAACTGCTGTATTTCATAGTCGAGTGTTTCATTAAATACTGATAATGTTCATTGTGTTTGTGTTTGATTTTAATCTTCACAGAATCCCTCCATGAACCCAATCCCACATCCGTCTACATAATCACCTGAGGTAAATACTTATATCACTCAATCACAAGTTTGTCCATTAGTGGGCTTTGAGGATTTATTAAGGATCGTCTATTCCTTATAAACAAACACTATTGTTCTACTTTTTTCCTCCTATTTTTCACAAATCCCATAAAAAGACCAAAAGCTGATATAAATTAATCCTACTTACAAGTATTGTTTGTGTATCAAAGCTTGATTATATCTAATTCCTCTGTGCTGTAGAGCGCCGTTGTTGTCCAAAAACTATAAACACACACACACACACACACACACACACACACGCACACACACACAACATCCTGCTGCCACAAACACTCACTAGAGCCCCAAATGTGTATTAATCCGCAGCTGAAAATAGTCCCTATTTAGTATTGATTTTTTTTTTTAAAGGAGTCAATACCAAATGAGTAGCTTGTGTGTATTGAAGTATCGATGCCTCAGTATCGATCCGCCCATCCCTACTGTCTGTGTCTCCAGTAGGAACCAGTGTGCTTAATACTGAGTTCTACAGAGAGACCAGACAAGTCAACATATTGAGAGATGGACTTAAAACACATTGTTGGTTTTACTCTTTAGTCTTGTCGTGGGATTTGTGACAGTAAGAAGTTGATTTACGTTTTAACCTTTGTGTCGTCCTCCCGGTCAAATTGAACCCGTCTGTTTTGACTGTTCCTTCTTTCCTCCCTTCCTTCCTTCTGTATGTGCTTCCTCCCTCCCTCCTTCTCTCTTTCTTTCCTCCCCCTACCTTCCTCCCTCCTTCCCTCTTTTCCTCCCTCCTTACTTCCTCCTTTCCTTCCTTATTCCTTCCCTCCTTCCTCCCTCATTTCATTCCTTCTTCATTCCTTCCTCCTCCCTCCCTCCCTCCCTCCCTCCTTCCTTCCTTCCATCTTCCTTCCTTCTTCCTTCCTTCCTTCCTTACCTCATTCCATCCTTCCATCTTTCCTTCCTTCCTCCTTCCATCCTTCCATCTTCTTCCTTCATCCTTCATCCTTCCTTCCTTCCTTCCTTCCTTCCTTCCTTCCTTCCTCCTACCTCCTTTCTTCCATCTTCCTTCTTCTTCCTCCTTCCTTCCTTCCTTCCATCCTTCCATCTTTCCTTCCTTCCATCCTTCCATCTTTCCTTCCTTTCATCCTTCCTTCCTTCCTTCCTTCCTTCCTTCCTTCCTTCCTTCCATCCTTCCATCTTTCCTTCCTTCCATCTTTTCCGTCCTTCCTTCCATCTCTCCTTCCTTCCCTTCCTTCCTTCCTTCCTTGACTCGAGGACAACAGGAGGGTTAAAATCCAACATTTCTGTTTTACCAAAACCTCACCGAACCTTAAACCATACTTTTATCACAATGTCTATAATCTCTCCTAACCTTTAAACCAATGCTGCAGCTTTGAAAGCCAGCTGACCAATGACCGGACTTTGTCACTGAGCTACAGTACAAGGACTTTTCTGGAAGTTTATTTTATGAATTCCCAAACACACATAAAACTGTCTCAGCAAATCTCAGTTGGCTGCAAAAAAACACACCTTTGACGTATTAGCTTCATCATAAAATTCCTGTGTTTACACGACGTGCTACTTCACACGTCCAACAAACAGCTGATAACAGCTCGGAAAAATTGGTTCAAGCCACTACAGAAAAGATGATGAGCTAAAATCCTGCTAATCTATAATAAACTATCAAAGAGATTCAGTGTGTCATAAAAACTGCCTCCTGTGGCTGTGCCTCATAGAGCAATAAAAGCCCATCTCTACTCTCTCCTAATGTATTAAAACTTACATCAAAAACAACGTGTTAGAAGCACAGATAAGCCTCCTGGAGAAAACAGTCGCTTTTCATTACAGTCCCTCCAAAATTCAACAGGAAGAAGCTTCAAAGAGAGACACATAGTTATCAGAAAGCCTTGAACATTTTTAGACTTTATTACAAAGAGAGAGAACATGAGATTTATACACAGCTACATTTTGAGTAACAACTGTCCCATTTTTGACGCTTTATTAAAGACAAGAAGAAGAGAAAGTCACACACAGTTTTCGTGTCGTCCTCCCGGGTCAAATTGACCCTGTCTGTTATGACTGTTCCTTCCTCCCTCCCTCCTTTTCTCTTTCCTACATCCCCCTTTCTCCCTTCCTTCCTTTCCTTCCTCCCTTCCTTCCTTCCTCTGTCCTTCTTTCCTTCCTTCTTTCCTTCCTTCTTTCCTCTTTTCCCTTTCTCCCCTCCCTCCCTCCTACCTTCCTTCCTTCCTTCTTTCCTCCATCCTTCATTCCTTCCTTTCCTTCCTCCCTTCCGTCTTTCCTTTCCTCTCTTCCTTCCTCCTCCTGTCCTTCCTCCCTTCCTCCCTCCTTTCCTTCTTTCTTCCTCCCTTCCTTCCTCCTTTCCTTCCTTCCTTTTTCCTCCCTTCCTCCTTTCCTTCCTTCCTTCTTCCTCCCTTCCTTACTTCCTCCCTTCCTTCTTCCTCCTTTCCTTCCTTCTTTCCCTCATTTCCCAACTTCTTCCTTCCTTCCTTCCTCCCTCCCTCCCTCCCTCCCTCCCTCCCTCCCTCCCTCCTTTCCTTCCTTCTTCCTTCCTTCCTCCCTCCTTTCCTACCTCCCTTCTTCCTCCCTTCCATCCTTCCTCCTTCCCTTCCATCCTTCCTCCCTCCCTTCCTTCCTTTTTCCTCCCTTCCCTTCCTTCTTCTTCCTTCCTTGACTCGAGGACAACAGGAAGGTTAAATAAAACTAGAAGTGTGACTCACAGCGATAAGCATGACAGTTATTACTTCATGTTATCATCCATGAAATGTTCATATAATGTCCTGCTTCGCTGCTTCTAATCACTGCCTACTGTTACATGCACATAATGATCCCATTATGGTCAACAACCAGGAGAGAGGCATTGTGTAATTATGTGGCCTTTATTAACTATAACTTCAATTATTATGGAATAAAGATGATGTTTTGTTTTCCGTACAGAATGTGTAGATGTGAATCATTAGATGATATATTAAAATGTTTGTGCATTAGCTCTAAATGACCAGAAATAGTCCACCCCCCCAAAATATAGTGGGGCTTTAAAGGTTAGGTTCACAATTCTTCTTCTTCTTCTTCTTCTTCTTCTTCTTCTTCTTCTTCTTCGTCTTCTTCTTCTTTTTCTTCTTCTTCTTCTTCTCTTCTTCTTCTTCTTCTTCTTCTTCTTCTTCTTCTTCTTCTTCTTCTTTTTCTTCTTCTTCTTCTTCTTCTTCTTCTTCTTCTTCATCTTCTTCTTCTTCTTCTTCTTCTTCTTCTTCTTCTTCTTCTTCTTCTTCTTCTTCAAATACACTTATAATATATAATAGGAGCCAATTTTTAAGAAAACAAACACATTTAAAAGCTTTTCTGAAGATAATTTGAGGCTTCAGCTGTTCAAGTTAGTCTATAAAGTGAGTATCTTTAATGTTTGCAGTCTTTTTTAGTTCAGCTGCTGTGGAAGTGTAACAACAAAAGTGATTAAGGCAAAAAAAACACTAACTCTGAATACTTAATTTTATTATTTTGGATGGCTCAAGCTTCATATTAGCTTCAGATAAACTTAATTAGTTTTTGTGCAGAAGGACGATTGTGGATTTTGTTCTTACATTAAACTAAAGAGATCTCTGATTGGTCAGTACGAACAGGAAAAGTGCACGTGTCCAATGTTCATTGGGCACCTGACCGTTGTTTTTAAGGTGGACTTGAAAGATTGTGAAGTTATCCTTTAAAGTGTTAAAACACAGACAAAAACTCAACTGTTTGGGTCCCAGATGTGCACACATGTTCAAATGAGCCACAGAAAAACAAAGCCATTTCTTCAGGGTGTGTTTGATTAGTGGTGTGTGGTGTGACAGAGCAGCAGCTGATGGCCGGAAGCTAAAATGTGTGTTTCCTCAACTATAGCTGACAAGTATCCTGACACGAACACACACACACACACACACACACGTTTGGCTCTCACACTCCACATCAGGTAAAAAGCACCTTTAACCAAAGTAGACAGGTAGCCTTTTTACCTCCTACTCACTTTCTCTCCACACTTTCCCACCTCCTGTGGACAACTACCCCTTTTTGACTCACTTTTACACACACACACACACACACACACACACACACACACACACACACAACACACACACACACCACACACCACACCACACACACACACACATGCCATAACATCCCAAATTCTACCAAAACAGACTCGAGCATCACAACATGTGGACAGGTTTTGTTTCTTCGCACACAACTGAGTGTGTTGGATGTCAGTGTCGCTAACAACAGGAGACGGGTTTCTCTTTCTCTCTCTATCACACACGCACATGCACACGAAGGTGCAACCGACCACACTGGACAGGTATCCACCTCGCTCGCCCTTTCTGTCATTTCCTCTAAATGTCTAAATGTCTCTCTCTCACACACACACACACACACACACATTCGATGATATGTTTGTCCAACTGGAGCTGACAGCGATCTTCTCCTCCCTCTCTCTGCCTTTTCTTACATGTTTTTTTTTCTTCTGTGTGTCAGTTTAATCCATTTTAATTAAGCTTTATTGGCATTTTTTCTGCTACTGCATCAACATACACTTAAAAAACAAGCCAAGTGTTTCCCATGTGACAAATCCACATGGGAAAACACATTTTACATGTTTATTAAATGTGTGAAAACATTCACTGTGGGTTTCAGACATTTCACATGGCTGAGGAGCTCCGACTACTTATTATGTTTTATTGCTTAATGCTCATTTTGCCTAAAACATCAAGTCTTACATCTAAAGATATAACTTAAAAATGTATGAAGTCAAGCTCATACCATTCATAGTCACAGCAATGAAAACTGCAATGGCTTTAACAATTTAGCAGAGCAAATGAAAATGACCCGCAATAAAACTGCAGCTACATATTCGCCTAAATGTGCACACTCAGCTGGATCACACTAGTTTTGAAATGCTCACATAGCCGCAATGCAATAAACAATTAATGTACTGGAAAAAAAAAACAACTCCTCATATGGTATCCAAGTGAATCGCCTATTGTAATAGAAATATGTACTATTATGTTTTTTATTGTCTTAAGATTATATACACTGTGTTATATTTAAGCCTGTACTGTCTTACAGCAGAGTGAGGCTTCTCCTCCTCCTGTGTGAGCGTGATCAGCTGCAGGTTCCCAGCGATGCTAACAGAAGCGAGCCGTGGGATTCGGCCTTCAGCTTTTTACTCCTAGGCAGCCGGAGGCAGAGAAAGAAACTCCCCAAGGAAGAAAGATAGAAGATAGTAAAGCTATGAATGAACAAAAGGACAACTGTGTATTAATTAAAGACACCTGTAAGTCTCTGAGGGGAAGAAATGCTCTGAGAGAACTGTCTGATTCATATGCTAATGCTGTTGTTACTATTGCATTAAAGACTGTTGGAGACGAGTAGCTGTTTGTGAACGCTCCTTTACAACAAAAACAATCCCAGGACAGTTCATTATTTTTAGATAACCAACACAATGTGTGCAGATTTAACTTTGGGACTCATAAGTCTGCACTCTGAATAGTTTCTGCTTTGCAATCATCTATGCAGATATTTATACAGATCTTCTTCTCCCAGAAGATACAAGCAACAGAATTACAGGTAATGCTGACACATTTAAGATAAGATAAGATATCCTTTATTATCATTGTAGAGTCACCTATACAATGACATTGGGAGTGACACAACTGAAGGTGCATTAGTATAAAAACACAAGACAAAGACAAGAATAAACAAAAACCTTAAGACAAAACAGGCACAACCAATGAGA
Source organism: Scomber scombrus (assembly GCF_963691925.1). Classification (NCBI taxonomy): domain Eukaryota; kingdom Metazoa; phylum Chordata; class Actinopteri; order Scombriformes; family Scombridae; genus Scomber; species Scomber scombrus. The sequence continues at coordinate 30,132,296 of NC_084974.1, read as the reverse complement.
AGCACATTCTCTGTTTGAGTAGCAGAACATAACATGATGCTAAACCACCCTGGATACTCTCGCCCCTTTTAAAACTATGCGTTCCAAACCAAAATCCAAACCGCGGTTGAACGACATTACTTGTGCTGTCAGTCGAGAAAAAAAGGTAGGTTGAACGCAAGTGGAAGAAAGACAAGTTGCAGGTGTCGTTTGACGTTTTAAAAGGACAGCTGGTGCAGCTATCAGAAGATTGTCAAGGTTGAAAAGGCAAAATATTTTTTCTGATATCATTTTAAATAGCTGCCACAAACCTCATGTTCTTTTTTACTCCACTAAAAGTAGTGAGACGAGTAGTGAGAAGACGAAAGTGAGACTATTGGACATAACATCCAAACAGTTATAAACAGCAGTCTGGCTTCAGGTGTTGTACCAGCTACTTGTAAACATGCAGTAGTGCAACCACTGTCTTATTTCCTGCATTATCTATTTGTCTGAAACCAACTCGAAAATTCTTGAAACATTTTTTATAATTCAGCTGCAATCCTTTTTAAATCTACATGGTATTCATGTTGCAACAGGATCACTCTCTCTCTCTCTCTCTTCCACTTCCCAACAGCAGCCTGTGTGCTTGTGTTGTCTTTTGTTAGTTTCGTGTTTGTATGATGGGTTCGGTAGTCGTGTTTTTCGTGGTTGTTATGTGATTTTAGGTTAGAGGTAAGAACACAGATCCTACGGCCTTTTATGGGCTAGTGTGGGTGTCTTCCCTTTTTTCTGTTCAGTTTTTCAATGAGTTCACTTTTATGTGAACCTGACTCTTGTTGTTATGTTTGGCCCTCTGGAGTATCATGACGGGACGGTTTGGTATTTTACAGGACGAGTGTCAGCCTTACATACAGCACATCCCTGCTTTGATCCTCTCTTACGCCTCACTTCCTGTCTGCCTCTCTACAATCATCTGTAAAATATAGTCCAACAAAGCCAAAGAGAGATATACATGCACCCCCCTCTTAATATCTCCATGTGTTGCATCATCAGGTCAGATGATGACACAAACGGGAGAATGAACACTAAATCTGCACAAACCGAACCGTCACGCAGAACAGGAACTGAAGCCGGGTTTTAGTGTGTGTGTGTGTGTGTGTGTGCCTGTGTGTGTGTGTGTGCCTCCAGCGTGTTGCATGTAAAGTCACAGACGGCATACATGCAGCGACATCGCAGGGCAGTGCTGCTAAAGCTGCATGTTCACTGTGTGTCCTAGAAAACATGTCCTCTGCCTCGGGGGCGTTTACAGGCACCAGACATACATGTCACATTATATCACACAGTACTGGTGGATAAACGCTTCAGCTGCCATGCCGAGGTTTCATGCCTTCATTATAAAGACATATATACATTGTACTGGTGGCATCATGTAAAAGGATAAACAACATGTGGAGCTTTATCATGTGTTGCTCACGGTGGAATCAGATCACTGTCAGCTCATGTTAATGCGGGGGGGGGGGGGGTTTCTACTGAGCTTAATGCTCTTTTCCTTTGTTACAGATACACACATATATGCCTGGAGACAAGCTTCCAGCTCAGCCGATGGAGTTACAGGGTGTCAGGTATCTCCATCAAGGACATTATGAGTTAGGAATTAACCCATTTTGTCTCATCCAATTAAAAACAAGAGGTGTTAATGGATGTGAGCTGTCATCTTGTGCGTATAGGCTTTGTGCATGAATGATTATTATACACTTTATATACTCATGATGCAGTTTATTAATATATGTTTTCAGCTAATTGGCCGTTGACCTAAATCTATATGTACACATGTCCTCTTTGATTTAGAGGAAAAAGGGTTCACACTCGTCCACTTGGGATGTTGAAGAGGCATCCTGGGAAATGTAGGAAGCCACTAACTGAATTAGAGGAAGAAGAGGGAAAGCTGATATACATTAATGATGTCTAATTGTATCCTGAGGGGAATCCTGTCTTATATTTCAGTTTAATCTACAGATATCATTTTAATATATTTTGTATTTTATTAAAGCAGAAAGCTAGCTACTGAACTTTACTTCACCTTCAAAGTGCAAACTTTACTTTTTACTTTTAGTTTTTAGTTAAGTTAAGAATAAAACATCCATTCCCAAAAATCCCCTCAAGATATTTGTTAAAACATAAAAACATACTCTGCGTGGATTAATAATGTGCGTCCGATGCATTTTTGGTTACCATGTTAAAAATCCTTAACATGGCATCTTCTGCTCCTCTAGTCTATAAATACACAGATATATTTTTCATTTCTAAAGTTTAACTGCTGGACACAAGATGTCTCCTACTTCAGCGTGAAGTCCAAATCCTGCTCATAGGTCAAACCCCGATGAGTACAGAGATGAAGATTATTCACTTTAAGCAGATGTGATAACAGCTTTTTAGTGTTTAAACTGCACGTATAATATTCTGCACAATGAGGCTTAAACATTGCACTGTAGGGACAAGAAGAAAAGTTCAAAATTTAATATAATCTTTAATATAATAAGCAAGAGAAAACACCGGCAAATGAAGAAAATAACCTTTAAACCTCCTGGTGTCCTCGAGTCAAGGAAGTAAGGGAGGAAGAATGAAGGGAGGGAGGGAGGGAGGAATGAAGGGAGGGAGGAAGGAAGGAAGGAAGGGAGGAAGAAGGAAGGGAGGAAAGGAAGGAAGGAAGGACAGAGGAAAGAAGGAAGGAGGGAGGGAGGGAGAAAGGAAAAGAGGAAGGGAGGAAGGAATGAAAGAAGGACAGAGGAAAGAAGGAAGGGAGGAAGGAAGGGGAGGAAGGAGGGAAGGAAAGAAGGAGGGAGGAATGAAGGAAGGACAGAAGGAAAGAAGGAAGGGAGGAAAGAGAGAGGAAGGAAGAAAGAGAGAAGGAGGGAGGGAGGGAGGAAGGACAGACGCAAGGAAGGGAAGAAGGAAGGAAGGAGGATAGGAAAGAAGGAAGGAAAGAAAGAGAGAAGGAGGGAGGGAGAACAGACGGAAGGAAGGAAGGAAGGGAGGAAAGAAGGAACAGTCAAGACAGACGGGGTCAATTTGACCCGGGAGGACGACAGGAGAGTTAAATGAGGAACTATAGAGAAAGAGTGACGTGTCTGAGGATGCATGCAGCTTCATATTATACAGACAGTCATCTCTTCAGTGCATTGAAGCTGAATTGATATCTGAGCTGACAGCCGGTTTACTTTACCAGCAGCAGACATGATACTCACCATGCATAACAGATACAGACATGATTTATGGTGTGTGCAAACAGACTGACAGCTCAACAAGCATGTGCAGGGAGAGGATGCAGCGCTAACAGCTACATACATACAATCACATCACGTAGAGATCAACTGCCACGGACGTTGAAAGGGTTTGTTTGTTTCTGTCAGACTTGGGATGATTTTAGCTTGTATCCTCACATCATTTAGATTTGACTCCTGTAACTTTGACTTCTTATACAAGCTTCATGTATTGTTCATGATGAATGCTCAGTGCTGAGATAGAAGGGAGATGTCTGTTCATATTCCTTCCTTCCTTCCTTCCTTCCTTCCTCCCTTCCTTCCTCCTTACTCCTTTCTTTCTTTCCTTCCTTCCTTCCTCCTTCCTTACTCCTTTCTTTCCATCCTTCCTTCCTTCCTTCCTCCTTCCTTCTTTCTTTCCATCCTTCCTTCCTTCATTCCTTCCTTCCTTCCTTCCTTCCTTCCTTCCTTCCTCCCTACCTCCCTCCTTACTCCTTTCCTTCCCTCCTCCCTCCATCCTTACTCCTTTCTTTCCTTCCTTCCTTCCTTCCTTCCTTCCTTCCTTCCTTCCTTCCTTCCTTCCTACCTCCCTCCTTACTCCTTTCCTTCCTTCCTTCCTTCCTTCCTTCCTTCCTTCCTTCCTCCCTCCATCCTTACTCCTTTCTTTCCTTCCTTCCTTCTTTCCTTACTTCCTCCTGTCCTTCCTTGACCAGAGGACAACAGGAGGGTTAAAAAATAAAATATAATAATAATAATAATAATAAAAAAAAACACACAAACACACAAACACACACACACACACAGCACACACACCACACACACACACACACACACACGACACACAGCACACACACACACACACACACACCTCATTGAGTCAAAGCCCATTTCACTGGTTGCTGTTCCTTCATTACACACAACGTCTTGCTGCCTGGTTCTCATTAAAGCAATAAATGTGGATTCACTCGCTGTTGTACACCATTTCCTCTTGTTTGTTAAAAACAGTGTGCAGCTGTTTTTTAGGGAGTAAAAAATAAAATACTTAAAAAGTCGAACTGTACATGTACAGATAAGATTATAGCAAAATGATGAATAATTATATTTAATGTAAAACCCAATACGATAAATTGACACACACATTTTGTGGACTGAACCATCTATTGACACATTAATTAATAAGGAAATCTTTAGTTTCTGCCATAAGCATTCATATTAATCAAACCCAGTGAAATTAAGTTGTATAACAGAGTCCAGGAACAAAGACTCATACCTCCTTTATTTCCACACAAGCACTATTTAAGTCACACCCTTACCCATCCCTCTGCTTTTATTGTTATAAATCTTGAAACTCTTATCTAAGTAGGCGTGGTCGTCTTAAAAAGTGAAACTATACATCGGTGAGGTGTTTCTTTTGAATATATGTCTTTATTAACCCTCTTGTTGTCTTTGAGTTAAGGAAGGAAGGAAGGAAGAAAGGAAGGAAGGAAGGAAAGGAGGTAGGAAGAAAGGAAAAGAAGGAGGAAGGAAGGAGGGAAGGAAGGAAGGAAGGAGGGAAGGAAGGAAGGGGGGAAGGAAGGAAGGGAGGAAAGGAAATAAGGAAGGGAGGAAGGAAGGATGGAGGAAATAAGGAAGGAAGGAAGGTAGGAGGAAGAAGGAAGGAAAGGAGGAAGAAGGAAGGAAAGGAGGGAGGGATGGATGGAGGGAAGGCGGACGGAAGGAAGGGAGGAAGAAAGAAGGAAGGAAAGGAGGGAGGAAGGAAGGAGGGCAGGAAAGGAGGGAGGAAGGAAAGGAAGGAAGGAAGGGAGGAAGAAAGAAGGAAGGAAAGGAGGGAGGAAGGAAGGAGGGCAGGAAAGGAGGGAGGAAGGAAAGGAAGGAAGGAAGGGAGGAAAGAAGGAACAGTCAAAACAGACGGGGTCAATTTGACCCGGGAGGACGACACAAAGGTTAAGAAGGGTAGAAACATTGTCAGGTTTTTTTTTTTTAACTATAACGAACATCTAGAATTTAAAAAAAAGTATATATTGCTTAGGGACAATTAAAAATTAAAACAGTATAAACAAATGTTTCAGACAAACTAACTGAACATGCTATTCTTAACACATAGGTCGTTGTTGTTGTTTAAAATCTTTTATTATTTGTTTAGCGTATTTATTTATTTGTTAGTCACACTATACAGAATTAAGTTCCTTTCCCCACCAGCTCTAAATGTCCTTTCTCTCAACAGAAAGCATTTGTTACACATTTCCGGAGCTAATTGTGCATAAAGTGGCCAAATATTCACGAGGGACTGCTGGAGAGAAATATCTGGAGCACTAACTACAAACTGCAATTTCCACCCCTGATCCTCTTAATGTCTGTCTGATGGATTAATCACAAGTCTGTGTTGTGTTTCTGAGCTAAAAAGGATAAATAATAAGGTGGCTGATCTTGTTTCTCTTTTTCTGATCTTAGTGACTGTTTGTCACCAACGACAACAACAACAGCTGTTTTGTTTTAAAACTTCCAAAAGATGGCTGATGGATGAGAAATGTATGTTTGTGTATATTTGATTTGATGCCACAAGAAGAGATTTCTTTCTATGTGATGGTGCTTGTGTATGTATATGACTGTGTGTGTGTGTGTGTGTGTGTGTGTGTGTGTGTGTGTGTGTGTGTGTGTGTGTGTGTGTGTGTGTGTGTGTGTGTGTGTGTGTGTGTGCAGAGCCGGTGGGAGTTTTCTAGGTTGGAAGCTGTCGCTGTTTGACATGACAGCGCTGTGATAACTACTAATGAGGACACAGGAGAGAACATGTCATTAGACTCAGAATAAACACATCAACACACATACTGCAGATAAAATCCAGGCTTAAGATGCAGAATAAACACACATACACACTTTTATATATATATGTGCACATACACCACACGTTCCCAGTAAGTATTTAACCCTTACATACTGTTCATATTCAGGCATTTCACAGCATCCTACCCTCATAATTAGTCTCTATAAATCATTTCAGAACCTCAAACCATTCAATCAGTCATTAAAAAGAGAATAAGAGTGTATTCTTTAGTTAGTTTTTATGCTTTTTGTTAATGGAGAAAAATCATTTACAATCAGTGGAAATAATGGTCCAATGATACATAACACCAGAGAACATAATGCTTTTATTAATGTGAATAAACAGTATTTTTAATTGTGTTTTTAGATTCTTTTTTTAGTCAAACGAAACATAAAATGTGTATAAGATGCACAAAAAACATGTTTTTTCTTATCTTGCATGGGTCAAATTAGACCCTGAACAGTGTGTAAGGGTTAAAACTTACATTTTCCTACCACTAAAAAAACTCCAAAGATTTCAAGAAGTGAGCGAATAAAGGGAACAGATAATGTTAGCGGACGGATTTATTCACTCAGACTCTCGTGCTAGTTGAGACTTCATTCAGGTTATTTACATGAAGCTTTGATATCACAGGATTGAGCTTTACCTGTTGCATGAATAAACCAGCTCCCTCTTTATCTGAGATCTAACACAGAGAAGGAAATGGGAGTAACATTAATGGTTAAGTTATTCTGCAGAATGATTGTTGATATTTGAACCTAGACAATGGATGTACATCGCCAAGACAACAGTCAAAAGAGAAATATGGCAGAATCCAGTGCTGTAGAGTCACTTCTGTTTCTCTCTCACACACACACACACACACACAAACACACACAAACACACACACACACACACACACACACACACACACGTTAGTGAGCACAACAGTCCGTCCTCACTCTCCGTCTCTCTGCAGTCTCCCCACTTCTCACTCCACCTCCTTTGTAATCATCAAAAAATTTTCTCAGTAACTGTAACGGCTTACAGTTACATTTATTTTGTAATTAAATTACATAACGCTGTTACATTTAACTAGTTACTCTCCAACACTACCAGCCAGCAAGTCTAAATGAGTCTAATGTTGATATGATATGTCAGTTTTTTCATGAATCATGTTTGAGTTTCGGATATAGTACGGTCTAGCCCTTTTTAAAAATCTGTTAGCATATAATAAGGCCAGTCTTTAGTCGTCTGGCCTTATGGTTGTCTGGTCTCCACAATAAGTTTTATCACAAAAACACAAGAAGTCTTTCGCTCTCATTGCCTCTCACACATGTCCAGATATTTAGGCTGCTTTGGATGTCTACAATGCATCAGTGAGTTTCGGATTGCATCTTTGAATAGTTCACACACACACACACACACACACACACACACACACACACACACACACACAACCATTAAATCAGTGCGATTTGTCTCTGATCTGACGGTTTTGTCAGAGATATCCAAAAACTGTCGGTGAGTGGAAAATCAGCATTAGTCAAATACAAACATAAACACATTAACTGTGTGACTGATTTTACAAACATAACATCTAAAACTTGGACACAATTTATTAAAAAAAATAATCAGCAGAGTTACATAAGAGAGAAATAAATTAAAAAACATGTTGAGGTAATTTTATTTAGTGCAAGATAAAACACGACAATAAAACCAGGCAATCAGCCAAATAACAACATGAAATAACATTTTGGCTCAATTTCTAGATGATGCATGTGGTGTGTGTGTGTGTGTGTGTGTGTGTGTGTGTGTGTGTGTGTGTGTGTGTGTGTGTGTGTGTGTGTGTGTGTGTGTGTGTGTGTGTGTGTGTGTGTGTGTGTGTGTGTGTGTGTGTGAGGACACAGAAGTTAGAGGTAGAGAAGAAAATAAAGCTACAGTCTGTGGTCGGGATGAAGAGGTGTCAGGGTGAAACCAGGTTGGGTCAAGACAGATTTTTTTTTTCTATGTTCAGGTAGTTTTTCATAAGGCTTTAAAGCTGAGCTGATCTCTATTTGCATGTCAAAAACGGATCATAAGTTCAAAGTGTCAGCTGAAATGAGCTCACAGAGAATTATCACCGACTCTGCAGTTTCCTTGGAGCTTTTTTTTTTTTAGCCTTTTGTAGTTCAGTTTGAGTTCCACAGAATATATTTACCACTTTAGTTCAGTGTCATGCTCTCATCACATCAGTTTTTTAGCAGCAGAAGGCGGCTGTGGTTTAACAGGCTCTGATAAATCCAGCGTACCCATAGTTACCTGCTCAGCACCAAACAGCAGGCGGACAACATTAAAGGCGAGCAGGTGTAGTAAAGTAGAACATGTAGCAGCTACACAGACACATTTTGCTCAGGTGGGGGAAGAAAAAAAATCATTAATATTAACAAATAAAACCATGACAAGGTGTTACGAATATGTTAGCAGGGCAGACAGCTGGAGGATGCAAAAGCAGACATAAAGGGAAGCAGAATGAGGGTTTTTAAAAACATAGAAAAACAGGCTTATTAACCCTGAAACGACAAGTGAATCATATTTTATGCATGAGTTTAACCCTCCTGTTGTCCTCGAGTCAAGGAAGGAAGGGAGGAAGAAGGAAGGAAGGGAGGAAGGAAGGAAGGAAGGAAAGGAAGTAGGAAAGGAACGAATGAAGGACAGAGGAAAGAAGGAAGGAAGGAAGGAAGGAAGGAGGGAGGGAGAAAGGAAAAGAGGAAGGGAGGAAGGTAGGGGGAGGAAAGAAAGAGAAGGCGGGAAGGAGGAAAGAAAGAAGGAAGGAAAGAGAGAGGAAGGAAAGATAGAGAGAAGGAGGGAAGGGAGGAAGGACAGACAGAAGGAAGGAAGGGAGGAAAGAAGGAACAGTCAAAACAGACTGGGGTCAATTTGACCCGGGAGGACGACACGAAGCTTAAGAGAGCTCTACATCATCATTTATTCCTGATAAACCTGATGCATAAGATCAGATACATACAGTGCACAGATAAACCAACGCAGTGTTGAATTACTAAATATTTTGCATCTTATTTTATTACATTAATTCCTGTTGAAAATGTGTGTATCAAATGAGATGCAGCAGGTATAGAAGGTCATTTATCTGTACATCTGACAGCTGTCATTTTATTCCATCTCATACATTAAACATCATCATCATGCATAAACAGTTTAGTAAGTGGTGATATGAGCTTTATGTAGGATATATAAGGGCTTAAAAATGTTGCATTCAATGTTTTTATTTGTTTGGAAGCAACTGATTTAAAAATATATAAATAAAAATCTTATGAAAGTCACTTTTTGTCTGAACAGTGACTTGAGCCAGCTGCTGATTTATAGTTATATTATCTTACATATCTTACATTTTCATCAATGCATTAAATAGAAAAACAATACATGAATAGTGTAGAACAACCACTTTATAAGAATAAAGCATTATATTAAGTAAACTCATATCTAATGAAAAAGGGAGGCACGAGGAAATATTTGCAGTGTCATGAAATGAGGTAAAGAAAAAAAAGGTTTTCACAATGGTACACAATAAGATTGAGGACAAGAAGACTTATATATCGAGTCGAACCTCCATCATAGCTCTTAATGTGAGTTACCCAATTATTCCATTTCAACATATAGAGGTTTACTTTGTTCATAAGTCTGAATGTCAGCGTTTTCCAGTGCTGCCAGACGACCGATCTCTCTCATTCACACATGATTAGTTTGCGTTTCCCAGCATGAGCGCTGTCTGAATCCACTCTACATCTGAGTGGCTGATACCCCGAAGAAGTGAAGGATCGAATAAGACAAATAGTCTATAGGAGAGAAGGGATCTAAGGGAGTTTCTAACAATCGTAATAAAGAGTCAAGCTTCTGAAGACATAACTATTTTTTGTTTTCCTTTTGATTTCATGACTAATTGCTATTAATTTCTCTCTTAAAATCAATGTTAAAAATGTTAATAAGGACCAAAATAAGTCACTATTACTACTATTATTAATATTTACAATAATAATACAATGCAGTACTATTTAATTCTGCATCATTTGAACCATCCAAAAAAAAAAAACATTGTCCCTGGCTCTGGTTGCTCTGACCTTATAGCCTCGGATCTTATCAACTCATAGCTCCGCCCCTGATTGAGCAGCTGATGAGGTAATGAGCAGCAGGTGCAGACGATCGCTGAGTTGCAACAGGTGAGCAGGTGGGTGAGGAAAATAGAAAGGAAAGTCTGGTGGACAGGTGGAGAAATGACAGAGACTATAGAGTAGAAAGAAGGGATGAGAGACGGAAAGGGCAACGGAAACACATGCAGGGTTTAAGCAGTAAACATGACGAGAAGATGATGATGTCATTGTTGTGTTTTAGCTTGTTCTTTCTGCTTTAAGATTAAAAAATAAAGTAAATTAATGCAACTTTATTCTTTTAACCTTTGTGTCGTCCTCCGTGACCCAGTCTGTTTTGACTGTTCCTTCTTTCCTCCCTTCCTCCCTTCCTTCCTTCCATCTGTCCTTCCTCCCTCCCTCCTTCTCTCTTTCTTCCTTCCTTCTGTCCTTCCTTCCTTCCTTCCTTCCTCCCTCCCTCCCTCTCTCTTTCTTTCCTTCCTCTCTTTCCTCCCTTCCTTCTTTCCTTCCTCCATCCCCCTTTCTTCCTTCCTTCTGTCCTTCCTTCCTTCCTTCTTTCCTTCCCTCCTTCCTCCCTTCCTTCTTTCCTTCCTCCATCCCCCTTTCTTCCTTCCTTCTGTCCTTCCTTCCTTCCTTCTTTCCTTCCCTCCTTCCTCCCTTCCTTCCATCTTTCTTCTGTCCTTCCTTCCTTCCTTCCTTATTTCCTCCGTCCTTCCTTCCTTCCTTCCTTTCTTTCCTTCCTCCCACCTTTCCTTCTTCCTCCCTTCCTTCCTTGACTCGAGGACAACAGGAGGGTTAAACCAGTCCCTATTTTTGAAAAACTGGAAAATGCAGAGAATAGGGGAAGTATAACTGACTTCCTAACAAAAACACAATGCAAACAAACAAATTAATACATCATATATCAAGATCCTTATCCCAACTGAGAAGGAAATGGTCCAAAAAACTCTGCTCGTAAAACAAAAATACAGAAAAGTGAAATTACTGAGCCAGATGTGTCCCAAAACCACAACTCAAAAAATACACATAAACTTAGTAGAAGACACAGAGTGAGACACTGAATGAGAAAATATTTGAAATGTATTAATATGTAAAGCAGAATGCAGCTCATTACATTGGAAATAATCCCATTAAAACTTTCTGGAATGACGGGAAAATAAATGCACACATTAATAAATATGTGTGAAACTCGAGTCACATTAGAGATAAACTGGAAGTCTGATGCATGTAAAAAAAAAATAAAAAAAATAAAAAAATGTGTTCACATGGAAACCAAAAAGTCTTATTGGAGGAGAATATATTGGACATATATTAAGCTTTTTCTAGTTTCCTTTTATATTTATAAAGTTTTGATGTCAGATGTTAAACATGGTTATCAATCTTGTAGAAATTCCTCTACTTTCTCCTCAGGTTCATATGTGCCTAATTTTCCGTCATACACACTGTAAGATGATTACATTGTCATGACGTTGTGACAGTGTGTGTGTGTGTGTGTGTGTGTGTGTGTGTGTGTGTGTGTGTGTGTGTGTGTGTGTGTGTGTGTGTGTGAGACGCCAGACAACTTGGCTAACAGGTGTCACATCGTCAGTCATGAAGACCCATAATTAAAAAAGCTCAACATGTATAAATAAATGCCAAAAACAAGCTCAGCCTAAAGTGCTTTTTGTGGTTTTCTGTTATTTTTATAACGATTTGATGTCAGATGTTAAACATGGTTATCAATCTTGTGGAATTTCCTCTACTTTCTCCTCATGATAACATAAAAAACAGGTTAATATGTAAGATATGTAAGAAGTAAGATGATTACATTGTCATGACGTTGTGGCAGCGTGTGTGTGTGTGTTTGTGTGTGTTTGTGTGTGTGTGTGTGTGTGTGTGTGTGTGTGTGTGTGTGTGTGTGTGTGTGTGTGTGTGTGTGTGTGTGTGTGTGTGTATGTGTGAGACACCAGCCAACTTACAGGCTTACAGGTGTGATATTTCTATATTTACAGGTGCTTTATTGCACCTCTGGAATCCTGGGAGCAGCAAAGAGCCACACAGACAAAGAGAGAGATGCTGTTAACACTTGATAAATAAACGTAAGTTGACATCACATCCTGCACACAGAGGTTTTTCACACATTGTTGCTTTTCAGAGCACAAAAAAAACAAAACAGAAGAAAACAAGAGAAATAAGTGTGAGTTGAGTTTTAGATTCAGCAGTTTCACTCTGCAGGAAAAGCAATGAAATGACAGGAAGGACTTAAACATCCAACTTAACATCCCCTGCAGATGTTTTCTGTTGTTATTGTTACTTTGTGGCTGTTGTTGAACTTTTCACCTTGTTGCATTGATGCAGAGGTGTAATCCAGGTGTGTCAGCTCACTGTGGCATCACTGTTAGGTATGGAGGGTCTTTAAAGAGACGTAACATGTAACTGTTGACCTGCTGCTGCTGCTGCTACAGCTTCAACTGCCTGACTGCACATCTGTAAAGGTCTGTTTCATCTGCACTGCTGAAGTAAGGATGATGGATGCACACACACTGCAAACATATGACAACATTGATCAGATACATAATATGTTTATACAATACGTCTTTTTTTGTCTCCTCAGATCTCTCTTTTCTCTTTCTACTCAGACTCAGACTCATTTTATTGTCATTCTTTCACCAAGGAAGGAACCACAATGCTCAGGCCCAGGTGCTAAATTAAATATATAATAGATATGTTTACTAAAAAACAACATAAATATGTATATAAATAGATAAATATAAAAGAATCACTAAAAACTAAACACTAAACAGCAATTCGAAATGCAACAGCATCAAGTACAACTTCATAAAGTGCCATAATATATATATCTTATACAACCGTACCAAACAATTCCTTTATGTTTAGGACATTTTAAATCAAAATCATTCATCATCTCTTCCTGATTCCACCAGAGAAAGTAAATAAAGTACAAAGTAGATACAGAAAGATGTTGCTTTGCCATTAATCTGTGTCAAAGAACTGTTCAAATAAAATCAGTAGATATTATATTAAGTGTCTATTCAGATGAATAGTCTGTGAAAATGAATTTTTAGTGACAGCAGACCCGTAGAAATATGAAAAACGTTGATGGAATTAACATCAATTGCTGCATTTCTTCATGCAGAACTAATGGGAATGTGTTTAATTCAACGTGAAGTAGCAGGGGCCGCATTAACGGCATCATCAGGCTAATGGGAGATTGACTCAATGAACACGCAGTAAAGAAACCTCTGGTCACACAGCTAATGCGTCGCCACAAACCCACGCTATTAGACAGAGACATGATGCTTTCACACACTCATGCAGACCAATCGAGGCCCATTTGGTACAGTATGTAACTACTCACAAATACACAGAGTAGAGGGATGTTGGATATTTAATGACACTCAATGCAGGATTTAAAAGTGGGATTTCATTTCGATTTTTATTTTTGGGCTGTTTTTTGCCTTTATTTGACAGTTGGTGGCATAGAGGCTGACAGGAAACAGGAAGAGAGAAAGAGGGGAATAACCTGCAGCAAAGGTCCCTTGCTGGAATCGAACTGGGGACCTTGCTTTTATGTGGCAGCACAGTAACAACTCGGCTACCAAGGCGCTCCAAACTCAACCGATCTTCATCAGGTTTATCCCATATTTCAAAAACCAACCTCAGAGTAACATCAGAATAATTTGAAAGATGTTACGTAACCATAGGTCATTCTAGGCCAAGTATTTCAGCATGCCAGATGTTACATTTCTGGTGTCTATATTGCCATTATCCTGTTGTAACCAGGCGGGGAGTTCTGGTCCTTTGAAATGATGCAAACGCGGAAGTAACTTAAAACTGAATTCTATCAAAAGGCCACCAGGGGGCGACCATCAATGGAAGTCAATGGAGAATTCACCAACTTCTCACTTGATTTCTAACCTCAGTAAACGTTTTCAAAATGTGTTTATGGTCTCAATCGCTAGTTTAAAGCCTTCCTCAATGCAGTATGATGTTCATTTGGGACATTTTGGCCTCCCTGATTTTATATGTGACGATAAAGCAGGTTATGCATTAGGGCGTGGCTACGTCGTGATTGACAGGTTGATTGGTTCACAGGTTCAGGAGGGCGCCTCATGCTCCTCCTGATGCCCATATAAGTAGAATACGTGTTTTTATTTTTCCCAGCATGCACCTGAAATTTTCAAGATGGCGCTGCTCAGATCCGATACTATTGGCTTCCGAGCAGCAGTCCACAAACCAATGGGTGACGTCACGGATGTTACGTTCATTTTATATACAGTCTATGGTTGTAACTTGTGACATCCAGTCTCTGTCTTGTGGTATAGCGTTCCAAACCAGATGTTTACTTTGGTTAAAGGTTAAAAGTCATAGGTCATGGAACAGAGGGTTTTACTGAGGTTAAAGATTAAAGCTAGCCATGGATGAAGGGCCAGCGGCTGTTTTTTCCTGACTGACCAAATGTTCAGAAGGTGGATTTTTTTTTAGAGATAGGGACTATATATATACTGAGGTTAAAATTGGAGTGGTGCGAGAGACTCAGCTCGGCACCAGGAACTCTCTTTTGTAATAAAAACCTTTAAAATATACAAGTGAGACGTGTCAGCGGTGGTTTCCTTCTTCATCAACACATCAAGAGTCAACCAATTAATATACTAAACATGTAATCTCTTTCATTTAATGATTTTTCTCTTCTAAATCTATTTTTTCCATAATTTCTACTGTTCTGAAACCAATGAATAAAGTTATCCAGTCAGATTTATTTTATTATTCTCTCCAGGTAGAGAAATGGT